>NC_083317.1:15840146-16142258 GCF_963455315.2 Globicephala melas | reverse complement strand
CACAAAACCAGCAAGCTACGGTGCTGGACACCGTATGGCAAACAACTAGCAAGACAGGAACAAAACCCCATCCATTGGGACAGAGGCTGCCTAAAATCATAATAAGGCCACAGACACCCCAAAACACACCACCAGACATGGATCTGCCTACCAGAAAGAAAAGATCCAGCCTCATGCACCAGAACACAGGCACTAGTCCCCTCCATCAAGAAGCCTACACAACCCACTGAAGCAACCTTAGCCACTAGGGACAGACACCAAAAACGTTGGGAACTACGAATTTGCAGACTGCGAAAAGGAGACCCCAAACACAGGAAGTTAAGCAAAATGAGAAGACAGAGAGACACACAGCAGATGAAGGAGCAGGGCAAAAACCCAACACACCTAGCAAATGAAGAGGAAATAGGCAGTCTACCTGAAAAAGAATTCAGAATAATGATAGTAAAGTGTGATCCAAAATCTTCGAAATAGAAAGGAGAAAATACAAGAAACGTTTAACGAGGACATAGAATAACTGAAGAGCAAACAGTGATGAACAACACAATAAATGAAATTATAAGTTCTCTAGAAGAGATCAATAGCAGAATAACTGAGGCAGAAGAATGGATAAGTGACCTGGAAGATAAAATAGTGGAAATAAATACTGCAGAGCAGAATAAAGAAAAAAAAAAAGAATTGAGGACAGTCTCAGAGACCTCTGGGACAAAATTAAATGCACCAACATTTAAATTATAGGGGTCCCAGAAGAAGAAGAGAAAAAGTAAGGGACTGAGAAAATATTTGAAGAGATTATAGTTGAAAACTTCCCTAATATGAGAAAGGAAATAGTTAAGCAAGTCCAGGAAGCACAGAGAGCCCCATACAGAATAAATCCAAGGAGAAACATGCTAAGACACATATTAATCAAACTATCAAAAATTAAATACAAAGAAAAAATGTTAAAAGCAGCAAGGAGAAAACAACAAATAACACATAAGGGAATCCCCATAAGGTTAACAGTTGATCTTTCAGCAGAAACTCTGCAAGCCAGAAGGGAGTGGCAGGACATATATAAAGTGATGAAGGTGAAAAACCTACAACCAAGATTACTCTACCCAGCAAAGATCTCATTCAGATTTGACGGATAAATTAAAACCTTTACAGACAAGCAAAAGCTAAGAGAATTCAGCACCACCAAACGAACTTTACAACAAATGCTAAAGGAATTTCTCTAGGCAGGAAACACAAGAGAAGAAAAAGACCTAAAAAAATAAACCCAAAACAACTAAGAAAATGGTAATAGGAACATACATATTGATAATTACCTTAAATGTAAATGGATTAAATGCTCCAGCCAAAAGACATAGAGTGGCTGAATGGATACAAAAACAAGACCTGTATATAAGCTCTCTACAAGAGACCCACTTCTGACCTAGGGACACATACAGATTGAAAGTGAGGGGATGGAAAAAGATGTTCCATGCAAATGGAAATAAAAAGAAAGCTAGGGTAGCAATTCTCATATCAGACAAAACAGACTTTAAAACAAAGACTATTACATGAGACAGAGAAGGACACTACATAATGGTCAAGGGATCAACCCAAGAAGAAAATATAACAATTGTAAAAATTTATGCACCCAACATAGGAGCACATCAATACATAAGTCAAATACTAACAGCCATAAAAGGGAAAATCAACAGTAACACAATCATAGTAGGGGACATTAACATTCCATTTTCACCAATGGACAGATCATCCAAAATGAAAATAAATAAGGAAACACAAGTTTTAAATGATACATTAAACAAGTTGGACTTAATTGCTATTTATAGGACATTCTATCCAAAAACAACAAAATACAAATTCTTCTCATGTGCTCATGGAACATTCTCCAGGATAGATCATATCTTGGCTCACAAATCAAGTCTTAGTAAATTTAAGAATATTGAAATTTTATCAATTATATTTTCCGCCCACAATGCTATGAGACTAGATATCAATTACAGGAAAAAACCTGTAAGAAATACAAACACATGGAGGCTAAACAACACACTACTTAATAACCAAGAGATCACTGAAGAAATCAAAGAGGAAATCAAAAAACACCAAGAAACAAATGACAAGGAAAACACGATGACCCAAAACCTATGGGATGCAGCAGAAGTTCTAAGAGGGAAGATTATAGCAATACAATCCTACCTTAAGAAACAAGAAACATCTCAAATAAACCACCTAACCTTACACCTAAAGCAATTAGAGAAAGAAGAACAAAAACCCCCAAAATTAGCAGAAGGAAAGAAATCATAATGATCAGATCAGAAACAAATGGAAAAGAAATGAAGGAAACAGTAGTAAAGATTCATAAAACTAAAACCTGGCTCTTTGAAAAGATAAACAAAATTGATCAAACATTAACCAGACTCATCAACAAAAAAAGGGAGAAGACTCAAATCAATAGAATTAGAAATGATAACGGAGAAGTAACAACTGACACTGCAGAAATACAAAGGATCATGAGAGATTACTAGAAGCAACTATACGCCAATAAAATGGACAACTTGGAAGAAATGGACAAATTCTTAGACATGCACAACCTTCCGAGATTGAAACAGGAAGAAATAGAAAATATGAACAGACCAATCACAAGCACTGGAATTGAAACTGTGATTAAAAATCTTCCAACAAACAGAAGCCCAGGACCAGATGGCTTCACAGGCAAATTCTATCAAACATTTAGTGAACAGCTAACACCTATCCTTCTCAAACTCTTCCAAAATATAGCAGAGGGAGTAACACTCCCAAACTTATTCTACAAGGCCACCATCACTCTTATACCAAAACCAGACGAAGGTGTCACAAAGAAAGAAAACTACAGGCCAATATCACTGATGAACATAGACGCAAAAATTCTCAAGAAAATACTAGCAAACAGAATCCAACAGCACATTAAAAGGATCATACGCTATGATCAAGTGGCATTTATCACAAGAATGCAAGGATTCTTCAATATATGCAAATCAATCAACGTGACACAGCATATTATCAAATTGAAGGACAAACACCATATGATCATCTCAGTAGATGCAGAAAAAGCTTTTGACAAAATTCAACACCCATTTATGATAAAAAACCCTCCAGAATGTAAGCATAGAGGGAACTTTCCTCAACATAGTAAAGGCCATACATGACAAACCCACAGCCAACATCGTCCTCAATGGTGAAAACCCGAAACCATTTCCACTAAGATCAGGAGCAAGACAAGTATGCTCACTCTCACCACTATTATTCAACATTGGTTTGGAAGTTTTAGCCACAGCAATCAGAGAAAAAGAAGAAGTAAAATGAATCCAGATTGGAAAAGAGGAGGTAAAGCTGTCACTGTTTGTTGTTGACATGATACTATATATAGACAATCCTAAAGCTGCTACCAGAAAAATTCTAGAGCTAATCAATGAATTTGGTAAAATAGCAGGATACAAAATTAATGCACAGAAATGTCTTGCATTCCTATACAATAATGATGGAAAAATCTGAAAGTGAAAGTAAGAAATCACTCCCATTTGCCATTGCAACAAAAAGAATAAAATATCTAGGAATAAGCCTACCTAAGGAGACAAAAGACCTGTATGCAGAAAATTATAAGACACTGATGAAAGAAATTAAAGATGATACAAATAGATGGAGCGATATACCAGATTCTTGGATTGGAAGACTCAACATTGTGAAACTGACTCTACTACACAAAGCAATCTACAGATTCAATGCAGTCCCTATCAAACAACCACTGGCATTTTTCACAGAACTAGAACAAAAAATTTCACAATTAATATGGAAACACAAAAGACCCCGAATAGCCAAAGCAATCTTGAGAAAGAAAAACGGAGATGGAGGAATCAGGCTCCCTGACTTCAGACTACACTACAAAGCTACAGTAATCAAGACAGTATGGTACTGGCACAGAAACAGAAACATAGATCAATGGAACACGATAGAAAGCCCAGAGATAAACCCACACACATATGGTGACCTTATCTTTGATAAAGGAGGCAAGAATATACAGTGGAGAAAAGACAGCCTCTTCAATAAGTGGTATTGGGAAAACTGGACAGCTACATGTAAAAGAATGAAATTTGAACACTCCCTAACACCATACACAAAAATAAACTCAAAATGGATTAAAGACGTAAATGTAAGTTCAGACACCATCAAATTCTTAGAGGAAAACATAGGCAGAACACTCTATGACATAAATCACAGCAAGATCCTTTTTGCCCAACCTCCTAGAGAAATTGAAATAAAAACAAAAATAAATAAGTGAGACCTAATGTAACATAAAATCTTTTGCACAGCAAAGGAAACCATAAACAAGATGAAAATGGGAGAAACAACCCTCAGAATGGAAGAAAATATTTGCAAATGAAGTAACTGACAAAGGATTAACCTCCAAAATTTACAAGCAGCTCACGCAGCTCAATATCAGAAAAACAAACAACCCAATCCAAAAATGGCAGAAGATCTAAATAGACATTTCTCCAAAGAAGATATACAGATTGCCAACAGACACATGAAAGAATGCTCAACCTCATTAATCATTAGAGAAATGCAAGTCAAAACTACAATGAGGTATCACCTCATACCAGTCAGAATGGCCATCATCAAAAAATCTACAAACACTAATTTCTGGAGAGGGTTTGGAGAAAAAGGAACCCTCTTGCACTGTTGGTGGGAATGTAAATTGATACAGCCACTATGGAGAACAGTATGGAGGTTCCTTAAAATCTAAAAATAATGCTACAATATGACCCAGCAATCCCACTACTGGGCATATACCCTGAGAAAACCATAATTCAAAAAGATTCATGGGGCTTCCCTGGTGGCGCAGTGGTTGAGAGTCTGCCTGCCGATGCAGGGGACACAGGTTCATGTCCTGGTCCGGGAAGATCCCACATGCCATGGAGCGGCTGGGCCAGTGAGCCATGGCCGCTGAGCCTGCGCGTCTGGAGCCTATGCTTCACAACGGGAGAGGCCACAACAGTGAGAGGCCCGCGTACCACAAAAAAAAAAAAGTGTCATGTACCACAATGTTCATGGCAGCTCTATTCACAATGGCCAGGACATGGAAGCAACCTAAGTGTCCTTCAACAGATGAATGGATAAAGAAGATGTGGCGCATATATACAATGGAATATTACTCAGTCATAAAACGGAATGAAACTGAGTTATTTGTAGTGAGGTGGATGGACCTAGAGACTGTCATACAGAGTGAAGTAAGTCATAAAGAGAAAAAAAAATACTGTATGCTAACACATATATATGGAGGCTAAAAAAAATTAAAAATGGTCATGAAGAACCTAGGGGCAAGATGGGAATAAAGATCCAGACCTGCTAGAGAATGGACTTGAGGATATGGGGAGGGAGAAGGGTAAATTAGGACAAAATGAGAGAGTTTCATGGACATATATACACTACCAAACGTAAAATAGATAGCTAGTGGGAAGCAGCCGCATAGCACAGGGAGATCAGCTGGGTGCTTTGTGACCACCTAGAGGGTTGGGATAGGGAGGCTCGGAGAGAGGGAGATGCAAGAGGGAAGAGATATGGGGACATATGTATATTTATAAGTGATTCACTTTGTTGTAAAGCAGGAACTAACACACCATTGTAAAGCAATTATACTCCAATAAAGATGTTAAAAAAAAAAGAAAAAGCTGCAATGAGGTATCACCTCACCCCAGTTAGAATGGGCATCATCAGAAAATCTATAAACAATAAATGCTGGAGAGGGTGTGGAGAAAAGGGAACCCTCTTGCACTGTTGGTGGGAATGTAAATTGACACAGCCACTATGGAGAACAGTTTGGAAGTTCCTCAAAAAATTAAAAATATAATTAGCATATGACCCATCAATCCCACTACTGGGTATATACCCTGAGAAAACCATAATTCAAAAAGAGTCATGTACCACAATGTTCATTGCAGCTCTATTTACAAACTGTCAGGACCTGCAAGCAACCTAAGTGTCCATCGACAGATTAATGGATAAAGAAGATGTGGCACGTATATACAGTGGAATATTACTCAGCCATAAAAAGAAACAAAATTGAGTTATTTGTAGTGAGGTAGAGGGACCTAACGGAACATATTTTTAAGTATACTTGATATTTTATTACTTATATACATTTTTCCAAACATATGAACAAAACAATGGGAACCAAGATTTTTTCCAAATGGTTCTTAAGACAATTTTGACTCTCAGAGTATTTTTTCTAACAGTTTTCAAATTCCAAATTGTGGATTTATTTCAGACCCCACCTGTAAGTCTGAATTGGCTTATCTTATTAAGTACAGAACACAAGGAAAACCCTATTTGTAATGAGGATATGTAAAATAAATATGTTTTTATGCTTTATCTCTCCAGGACTATTTAAATGTGACCTTTCGAGAAGTGGGATGCGTGAAGATGGCTCAAAGTTTACAAATTGCCAATTAAAAGATTATTAAGCTCTGGGGATGTAATTACAATATGATATTTATAGTTAACAATATTGTATTTCATGTTAGGGAGTTGCTAAAAAGGAAGTGTTCAAAGTTCTCATCATAAAAAAATTTTTTGAGGTGATAAATGTGTTAACTAACCTTATTTTGATAATCATTTCAAAATATATGTTTATACATGGTAAATCATTACACTGTACACCTTAAACTAATACAGTGTTACATCTCAATTTTATCTCAATAATACTGGAAAAAAATAAGTGAGGAGAAAAGTTATTATATAAACTGTAAAAATATTGATTTGGCCTCAAAATATGTTCTTTTATGTACAGAAATCTGCCTTATATGAATTAAAACAACTACTGTAGTAAAATCCATCTCTATAGCTTGAGAAAATGTTTAGGGAAAAAATGTTTAATGATATCATATATAAAAAAAAAAACTTAATGTGGCCATTTTTTAAACTTAGACCACTGTAATCTGACAAATTTAGGTTTCTTGGTGTGCTTCTGCTTACCACCTGTGTGACCTTGCATTAGTTATTTAACCTTTCTGAGCCTCATTGTTTTCATTTGCAAAATGAGAGTCTTTGGGGGACTGTGAAAATATAGATTTACCAAAATCTGTAGGCCTTATAGGACTACCTTCTAAGTTACAGCCAAAATTTCCATTAAATTTCCTCTGGTCACCCAAGTTGGAATTAATCACTCCCTGTCCATAAACTTAAGGAAGTTAATGGTTAGTTTGTTTGTACTTATTTTACTCTGCCTCATAGCACTTGTTATATTCCTTTTTCTCCCAGTAAGGTAGGTGTTTGTGTGTGTATCACTCTTTTTACCAATAAGATACAGCTGGTATTTACTGATCACATACTAAAAGCCAGGGTCTGAGCGCCTTGCTTACATATCAAGACTTCACATCAACCCTGTGAAGTAGATTATCCTCAGTATTATTCTAATTCTACAGATGAGCAAACCGAATTCACAGAGGTTAAATCATTTGCCCAAGGTCAACACTGGCTAAAACATGAGCTGAGGTTCAAACCCAGGCTCTCTGACTCCTCAGCTCTTGCTCTGAACTATTCAAGCCATCTATTACCAAGCTTGATGCTTTTCATGTTAGAGACATTCAATAAACTTGGGTTCTGTGCTAAATTGATTTATTATTATCTTATTCTAATCCTTATAATAGCTATGATTTATTATATGGTGTATTAATAGATATGAAATTAATTGACTGATTTCTTTAAATCTATTCCTTAGTGGTACAGAAATAATGTGAAATTACTATTGCAAATTGCTAGGACACTCACTGGTAGCATGTGACCTACAAAACTGATTTACTACATGCATAACTCTTCTTTCCTTCTGGCATGGATTATTCACCCTTCCTCTCCGCAAGCTCCCAATTACGGTTACTAATGGGTGTGTGCAGACCCATCCATTTCTTTATAATTTACTGTAATCCCCAGTAAATGACATTTCCAACTATCCATAAATGCCAATGGATTTGGATTTTTCTCATTAAAAAAAAAACACCTTTATTTGCAGCCTAGCATCTCTTCACCTGCTATATAATAGGTATTCCAGAAATACAAAATAGAACTTGCTTGGAAACTCTTCTGAGCCCAAATAGATAAACAAATTGTCCAAGTTTTGTTGACTATCACAAGTTTCCTAGAGGTGATTCATCTGCTTGTGGCAATTAGATACTATCTACTTTGGTGTTCTCTGCATGCAGGATATGCACAGGGAGCATTTCAGTCAAAGGATAAGGAAACTGTGATGTTGCGAGACAACTTCCATGCCAGCCCCAGATGCAGCTGGCAAGAAGGTCAGGACTATTAAATGCAGCGTGTACTCTCTCCCATCCCAATGGACATCTGAGAGTAATACAAGCTTTTCAATAGCTGAAAGTTCACAGATCTCAAAACATCTCTTAGATCATTGAAAGATGGACTCACGAATTACATGGCAAATAAAATTCTCGCATTGTAAACAGAGATTCTACTTTCTTGAAGTCATACTTAGACAAGGTGAACCAAATGTAAGAAGAACTCTGACTTTGTGTACCATAAAAGCCTATCAAGCTTCTTGTCCACCCATTGCTTAACTCTGTGGAAAACTGCTACCCTCACACCACAGGCTCTGCCTAGGAAGCAACGCTAAGGGGTTCCTTACACATAGATGGCTTTGTTATGTAACGTCCATTAACACATAGGTTTTCTGTGAGCCAACACACCTGGTTAAGCCAAAACATCAGGACTGAGAATCTCAAGGCTTGCCATCACATCCAGTAGGTGACCTGAGATAAACAAAATTACATCCAACCAGAGATGACGATAATCAACTTAGCTGATTGATTTTTTTCTTTTGGGGACAATTCAAACCAGAAATACAAAAGGTAAGTCAGTCAATTGGTAGAAGATGAAGAAGTTGAAAGATATACAAAGAATGAGCAGCATAGACTCCATGATACAAAAAAAAAAAAAAAAAAGCCATGGGTGAGAAAGAAGAAAAAAAGCTAAATGGGGGATGGGGGGAGTCACAGAATTTGGGAGAGAGGTGTAATGTGGTAGCAACAAGAGTGGTAGAGAGAGTCTAGCATCTTGGAAGAGCACCAAGCTCCTGTTGCTGAAGACACCAGAGCCTCTGTCTATTAAAGTCACCACACTAGACACTTCGGCTTCCTGAACTAGGGCTATCACCACAAGGGCTTGTCCTACAGCTCTTCCTCAGATCTCTTAAACCGGGCTGTGAAGCTGATTCCTGCTTTCTCTATCTCCATGTGACTCTTTATTTTAAAAACTTAAAAACATTAAAGTGCCTTGAGATAATCTGAAAGAGTTATCCTTGCCACTAAAAGACACTGTCTGCCTTACTGGTAAATAGAGCTAATTTCTTCTATGATGACACAAATGAGCATAATTATCTATGTCTACCTTAACTAATTCATGAAGGAAAATTTTTCAATAATTACAATTTTAAATCTTGAAAAAATAAAATGATTATTTTGGGGTTTTTTCTTACTCAAATTTTTATTTTGAGAAACATGAAAACTTTGGAAAAGATAAAAGGCTTATACAATGACCAGCGTATACTCCTTACCTAGATTCACCAAGTGTTAAAATTCTTCCACATTGGAAAGTAAGTTTGAGACAATGTGACATTTCACTGTAAATACTTAAGCAAATATTCATACTCATACATGAGATCATATAGATAAGAGCATCCACAGTACCATTCTTGCACCTAAGAACACAAGTAATATTTTACATATATATATTATACATATAACACATAAAATATGCTAAAAAATATAATGACTTTCGTTTTCTTTTGTTCTTTTTTTTAATCCAGGTTACATTTGAGTCATGTACTGAATACTGTTGATGTGTATCTTTTTGTGTGGGACAGTCACCCAAAGAGTCTTGGCCAGTCATACAATATCCCACATACTGGATGTTTCCTCTTGTTTGAGTTTGGAGTTATTTATTTGCTCCTCTATTTTTTGTGACCAGGAAATTAGGTCTAGACACTTGACTAAATGCAGGTGAACATTTTTTGAAACAATATTCCACAGGTAGGATTGTACATTCCATATTGCATCACTTCAGAAGACATATAATATCAAGTTATCCCACTAATAATGATATTGAATTTTATCCCTTGATTAAATATCAACTTCATCTACTGTTACAGAGACACATAATTTTTTTTGCAATTGTGGGGTGATAGTTTAACACTGTGCCTCATGAATTTTTTTATATAACCCAATGATTATAATATCCACATTGATACTTACCAAATTAACTATTTCACTATCTAATTTCTCCCTACATTTGTTCTTTAGAATATTGCCTTGATTTAAAAGTAAGTGTTTTTATTGCCCCCTCCTCCTTTTCTCTTTTATTGTGCCTAATTAGTCATGGATCTTTTAAAATAGTGTATTACAATCAATGCACTGTCAGTATTCTTTTCGGTGCTTTTTATTTTCCCAAAATTGGAAATTGGTATCCTCTCTAAGATGCCCACGTTTGAAGTGATCCCATTAGTCTTCAAGATTTTTCTTGTTTTCTGGCACATGAAGATGACCCAGGATCACCTTGAACTTGGCTCCAGACAAAAAAAAAATCAATACTTCTCCATAGTTATTTTTGTTTAACTTTAAAAACAATATCATTAATTCTATAATATCACTTTGGATGTTTTACTAATCAGCTTGAAGCAGCAATTATAATAACTACCATTTCTGGAGCAATCCATAAATGCTGAGACGTTTTCTCATAGTATCTCATGTAATCCTTGCAGATGAGTAACTAATATTTTATTCATTTTACAACTAAAAACAAAACAGGGGAATAGGGAAATTAAGGAATTTGCTTAAGGTCACAGAATTATGTCCAAATCTTACGCCCATACTCTCTTTTTGACTTTGCCAAGGTGTTTCTCTGAGATTTATAAAGAGGAACTACCCTAGGCATTGACCTGGTCTGTAAAGCCTATATGTGTGAACATTCAATGTCCAGTTAGGTGAGATGCTGAAACAATTAGACTTAAATTTTAATATCAAATTTCTAAAGTTCCTAAGTCATTGCTCAAAGGGCTAAAGTCTCAACGTATTATCCCCTTGTAATGTACACTCCTACTTGAAAATTGTAGTGCTTCATGAGTACAAAAATAAGTTCCTTTCAAAGGTATCTAACTGGCATTTGATATATATTATAGTAAAAGTATACTGGAGAGAAAAATGTCTCATGCCGCATCTGAATTGAATAAGTGATACTTTTGAACATAATTAAATAGAAGAGTTTAAAAATTATAGAATAAATTACACTAGGTAGTTTTCTAAAAATGATTTCAAAAGACATAATTAATGACCACACTATTTTGATTGAGGTGTCATTTCTCAGGCATGAAAAACCACCTAATTCATATTCCTATACTTAGAAATATTGGCTTTAACCATCAAAGCCTAATCTTTTGAAAGTCATGACCACAGCAACCACCTCTGGTCAATTTCTGCATGTAGAGACCAATATGACCATTCCAGAAATGCAGAAACAAAAAACTCTCCCATGACCCTCATCACATGACTTGTCACCATATAGTTACTGATATTCTCCCACAAGCCTATGTCTTTTATGCTATATTTCTACATAAAGCAAGTGCATTGCACTTAATAGGTGCTTTAAGAACATGTATCAAATGATGAAAAAGCAGCAGTTCAAATGCTCATCATTGTAAATAGAACATTCATATTGTATTATATGATAAAGCCATTAATTAAACAAATATTTATCAAAGCACTTAGGGAGATACAAAACAAATAAGAACCAGTCCATAGCTTTGAAAACCTTATGGTCTGCAAATTAAAACAACAACGAGATATCACTACACACCTAACAGAATGGCCATAAACCAGACACTGACAACACCAAATTCTGGCAACAATTCATGGCTGGTGAGAATGCAAAATGGTACAACCACTTTGGAAGACAGCTTAGCCATTTCTTATAAAACTAAACATACTCTTACTATACTATCCAGCAATTACAATCTTTGATCTTTATCTGAATGAGGTGAACAAATGAGATGAACATTTTTGTCCAAAAAAATCTGCATACTTATGTTTATAGCAGATTTATTCATAATTTCCAAAACTTAGAAGCAACCAAGCTGTCCTTCAGTAAGTGAATGGATAAATAAACTGTGGTACAGCCAGACAATAGGATAGTATTCAGCACTAAAAGGAAATAAGCTCCCAAGCCATAAGAAGACATGGAGGAAGCTTAAATGCACATTACTAAGTGATAGACACCAAAATGAAAAGACTACATAACATATGATTCTAACTATAAAACATTCTGGAAAAGGCAAAAAATATGGAATAAAAAGATCAGGGGTTGCCAGGGGAGCTGGGAGGCAGGTACAGATAAATAGAGCACAGAAGATTTTTAGGGCAGTGAAAATACTCTGTATGATATTATAATGATGAGTACACATCATTTATACATTTGTCCAAACGCCTAGAATATAAGGCCATGTATTTACAGTGGCAGAAAGCACAGTAAAATAACAAATTAGTGCTATACCTAATGACTTGTAGTGATTTCCAACAAGGAATTTTTGAGTGAAAAGAGCTATTGTAAGATCCCCTGTTGTAAAATAACCAGCAATATTCATATATAGACATATTTCCATGCATATTTCTGTATAGGGTTACACAGTCAGGGATTATTGAATAGACTAATGTGAGAAGTAAAGAGAAAGAGGATAGGCAGCTAAAGAGAATTTACAAAGGATGAATGCTAGCCACAATTGAGGATATTCAAACATTGCAGGATATTGGCTGTGAATAAAACTGCCAATGAGGAATTTAAATAAGTGAAGCCTGTCAAATCAACCACGTTGAAGGATATATACTTTCTAATATGTATGTATATACATTATGTATATATGTATATAATTTTTGTCATGTTTATTTATAGTCTCACATTTTTGGAAGTAGGTATTATATAAACCATAAATATGCAATAGATTTTTAAAACTTTCTATTTCAAACAAGGAAGAGTCTTCTTCTAGCCAGAGCATTAAGGAAGGGTTCTTTGGGTAAAATGACATATTATTTGGGTTTAGTGGAATCTGGCTTGAATTTTGAAAGAAAAGATGTCAAAAAGGTGGCGTGAAGAGAGGTACAGCAATTGGAAAGTAAAAGTCAGTTTTATATATGAAGACATTATAATCCTACTGGAGGACAATGAGGAATACCATATGTAGCAAAATTTCAGGGAACTATTCTAAAAATATAAAGAGCAGACTTTTGTATGTATTAAATAATGGGGTGAATTTGGAGAGGTTTAAAATAAACAGTTAATATCAGTTAACTTCTGACCATTGTGTACTTTCATTCAGGGAAATTATTTCTTAGTCTGATGGGAGACAATGTTTATTGAGCACTTAGTACACACCAAGTTCTATTCATATGGCGTTAATCACCACCTTCCAACACCATCTAGAAGATCAATACTGTCATTATCTCTATTTAAAGATGAAGCTTAGACAAGCTATGTAATTTGGCCAAGGGCACACAGCTAGTAACTATCCAGGGATGCAAAGCCAGACAATCTTGGGGAGTGGCCAAGATGGCCAAGTAGGGAGACCCTGAACTCACCTCCTCCCATGGGCACACCAAAATTACAACTATTTACAGAGCAACTATCAAAGAGAATGACCTGAAGACTAGCAGAAAACATCTTCTACAACTAAAGATATAAAGAACGAACTACAGTGAGTCATGTAGGAGGGGTGGAGATGTGGTAGAATCAAGACCCATACCCTTGGGTGGACGTCCCACAAATGGAAGGATAATCACAATTGCAGAGGTCTTCCACAGAGAGCAAAGGTTCCAAGCCCCACTGGGCTCCCCAGCACAAGGGTCTTGCACTGGGAGAAGAGCCCCCAGAACATTTGACTTTGTAGGCCACCAGCGCTTGGTTTCAGGAGGGCAGAAGGCTGTAGGAGAAACAGACTCCACCCTTAAACGGTGCATGCTAAGTTACACACTCCAAGACCCAGGGCAAAAGCAGTCATTTGAAAAGAGCCTGGGTCAGACCCACTCATCTTGGAAAGCCTCCCAGAGAGGCAGGAGACAACTGGAACTCACCCTGGAGACAGAGACACTGGAAGCAGCCACTTGGGAAGCTCTTTTTACTACAAGGACACTGGTGCTGGCAAAGGCCATTTTGGAGTCCTCTCTCTAGTTTATTAGTGCTGGGACTGGTCCCACCTACCAGCCGGTTGGCACCAGGCCTGTACTCCCCATGCCAAGCAGCTAGATTGGTGGGAACACAGCCCTACCCAACAGCAGGCCAGCTGCTATAGACCTCTCTGAGTCCCCAGCTGCCCCAGGACCCAGCCCTACCCACCAATGAGCTGACATCAGCTTCCGGGAACCCTGGCCCCCAAAGCCAGAGGTTCCAGGGCCCACTTCCTCCCACCAGTGAGCAAGCACTAACCCCAGGACCTGGCCTCACTCACCAGCAGGCTGGCACCAGTTCCAAGAGCCCCAGGCCCCAACCCAGAGACATGATTAATATAATTACCACTGTTGTATGTTATATATGAAAGTTGTTAAGAGTAGAGCCTGAGCTGTCATTACAAGGAAAAAAAATTCTCTATTTCTTTTATTTTGTATCTGTATGAGATGATGGTTTTTCACTAACCTTACTGTGGTCATCATTTCATGATGTATGTAAATCAAATCATTATGCTGTACACCTTGAACTTATACAGTGCTGTATGTCAACCATATCTCAATAAAACTGAAAGGAAAAAAATAAGCAAACAAATAAATAAATAAACAAACCAGTCTTAAAATAACAATGAGATACCACTACAGACCTATTAGAATGGCTAAAATCCAAAAACTAACAATACCAATTGCTGACAAATATAAGGAGCAACAGGAACATGTGTTCATTCCTGGGCAGAATAAAAATGGTACAACCACTCTGGAAGACAGTTTGGAAGTTTCTTACAAAGCTAAACATAGCATTACCATATGACCCAGCCATCATGCTTCTAGATATTTACCTAACAGGTGTGAAAAGTACTTCCACACAAAAACGTGCACGCAAATATTTATAACAGTTTTACTTATAATTGCCAAACATTAGAAGCAACCAAAGTGTCTTTAAATAAGTGAACGGATAAGAAAACTGCAGTATATCCATACAATGGAATAAGTTATCAAGTCATGCAAAAATATCTTAAATAAATATTGCTAAGTGAAAGACACCAGTTTTAAAAGGCTATATACTATATGATTTCATTTATGTGAACTTCTGGAAAAGGCAAAACTTTAGAGTTGGTAGAGAGATTTTTACCAGTAGCTTCACTGTCATTTTTTAAGGCAGTGAAACTATTCTGTATGAGTCTGTAGTGGTGTATATATGACACTCTATATCTGTGAAAACTCAGAATTGTACTAGCAAAAGAGTGGATTTTAATGTACGTAAATTTTTGTAAAACAATCTAAGAGGTCAAGGGATACCATGATGTGACAATACAATCTAACTGTATTACAAGTATACAAAACAACATCACTGAAAGGGATGAGGAAGTAAGGTACTGATCTAAATAATTTTGGAAATGAATAAAGACTATAAGACTTTTAGGCAAAGTACTATGCATGGCTTTAGTTAGTAAAGTTGTTTCTCATGGGTACATGGGCTAACAATTCTGAAACCACTATTCATGTTTCAATTTCATGTGAAACTGAACAATTAAGTATTTGATGGTGGATAGTGGGGGCCAGATTTCTCAATGTTGTCATAAAAGTTACAGACAAGCAAGGGGGAAATGCTGGAATGATCCCCGTGTATACTGGTAGAATTGGAGACATCCATATGAACTCATGCTTAGCTTAATATAAAGATGGATACATATAGAAATATTTATAGATATGCATAGATATATGGATTGGTATACAAGTATATTTCCTTCTCTGACAGTTGAGAGAATCTAGAGGCAACAACACCTTAATAGCAGTAGGCATAGTGCTGACCTTAGTTTCTAATACCATTCTCCAATAAAAGGAACGAGGTTTTTTCCGATAGTAGTCCCTGTGATTATTGATAAGGTCAGAAAGAGCCCCAGGGGCAATAAAGATTGAAGGTAGTGGGAGATGGAATGTCAGAGTTTAGCACTTCAGAAATGATGGGTAAAGTTGCAGAGGATAACCAATCTGGTTTGTGTTCCTGGGGGTGGTGCAAGTGACAGTGAAAGCAAATATAGATGACAGGATTAAGACACCATGAGGGTCACATGGCCCAGGGAATGCAAGTACAGGCAATACAGAGGCTGACTTCGAAACAAAGAAGTATCAATGGCCTTGATGATGGAGTAGTGTCCTCTGTGTCATTCCTTTTGCTGAGCTTGCCAAATAGGTTATTATTGCCAGAGAACAAGAACAAATCACAAATTGAAGTATCATTTGCGGAAGGGATACCATATTCGTTTTCATGATCCTTATATTCTAGGCTTAGAAAGTGATTTGGTCTTATAACAACGCAATATCTTCTCCTTAAAAAAAAATGCAAACGGCTAATGTCAAAAAAAGAAATTCAAAATTTCTTGTGTGGTAGAATATGTGGTCTAGGCATCACAACACATCGGATATGATATTCTACCAGCAATATGTGGGAAAGGCTTACAGAGTTACTCAGAAATTTGATATGCTACCCCTACATTTGGGGTTCAGGAGGGTGGATGGAGTCCAACCTCAGTGAGAAATTGTAGAGAGCTAAACTCTCCACATGTACATCCCCTCTCATGAAATCAAGGACATTGCTCTAATAATTCTTCCTTCTGTCCTGCACCAATAATATATTTCCTTCTCCTGACACATTTCTATTTGCATACAAATATGCTATTATTTCTCCCACATTTAAAAAATAAGTTTTGTTCTATCTTAATCCTACTCTTTTTTCCAGCTACTGTGTGGTTTTCCTGTTCCCCTTTATAGAAAAACTCCCAAGCTTACTCTCCACCAGCTTCTCTTCTCCCATTTGTTCTTGAACCCATTCCAATCAGTTTTTCCTCTTACCACTTCATCATACGCTTGTCAAGGTAATAGACCTCCATGTTGCTAAAACCAAAAGTCAATGTTCTCATCTTAACTTCTTTGCAGTACTTGACATGGTTGAACACTCCCTCCTTAAAATAGTTTTTAATTGGCTTCCAGAAAACTACACTTGATTCTGCCAGTTTCCTTTCCTACCTCATAGGATGTACTCAACTGCCTTTGTAACCTTCTCTTCTTCTTCCCCTTCTAAGTGTTGAAGTGTTCCAGAACTTTGCCCTCTACTCTCTGTACTCTCTCTCTCTTGATTCAGTCTCATGGTTTTTAAAGTATCATCTATATGCTTATAACTCCCCAAAGTAAGTTTTTAATATGGCACTTTCACCTGAACACTAGGCTCCAACTGCCTACTTGATTTCTCTACCTGGACACCTAACATGTCTAAAACCAAACTCTTGATCACCACAGACCTCCACTCCCCATAATAATCCAGGTCTGTTAATGGCTACTCCATTCCTCTGGATGCTTAAGCCAAAAGTCTTGGAGTTATTCTTGACAGGTTTTTCTCAAACCACATACCTAATCTTCCAGAATATTCTGTCAGCTCTACTTCAAAATGTATTCAAATGCACTGTTTCCCACCACTTTCGTGCTACCAAAGTAATCCAAGACACCAGTGCCACTTGCCTGGTCCCCTTCCTCCACCCCTATGCTGCACCATGGCCTATTCTACCAGAGTCTATTCTCAACCCCGCAGCCAGAATGGTCCTGTTAAAACACGAGTCAGGTTGTGTCATCCAAGCACTCAGAGTAAACGCCCAAATCTTCCAATGGCTTTCAAAGCCCTACACTTCCTGACCCAGTCCTCAAACATGCTCAGGCTTTCTCTACCTGTTGTTCCCTCTTCCTGGACTTGTTCTTTCCCTGGATAGCCCATTTCTCAACCTCAGGTTTTTGAGGGTTTTGTTCAGATATCATCTTGCAATTGAGACCTTCTCTATCAACAC
Organism: Globicephala melas; assembly: GCF_963455315.2. NCBI lineage: Eukaryota > Metazoa > Chordata > Mammalia > Artiodactyla > Delphinidae > Globicephala > Globicephala melas. Next base: position 16,124,191 of record NC_083317.1, on the reverse strand, counting down.
ATTTTACTGTTTAAAATTGCACCACCCACCTCAGCCCCTGGCAATTTCCATCCCCTCCCCACTTTTTGTTTTCCCCCTTAGCACGTGTCACCTTTTGATATCTCTCTCTTCTTTGAAATTTGTTGATGAATACTCTTCTTTTTTTAGTGTGTAAGCCCAGAGGAGCAGAGAGATTTTCTTTCCACTGCTACTTGTCTAGTCCCAAGAACTGAAGCTGGCTCCGACTAAGTACTCAACAGATACTGAATTCATTGAATTAGTGATTGTTTGAAAATCAAAGAAGAGGGCAGCATGGCTGCTCATTTCATAACTGGCAGGCACACCATTAAACCCAGTCTTCAGACACGTCCTTCCATTACCTTGTCAGGAAGCAGAAGTGTGAGGATCAAGGGAAACATACTCAACAGAGCACTATGCTTCTAGTGAAGCATGCAATGTTCCAATCTTTCATTGCCATCAAATAATGTCTTGTGCAAGCCCAATATTTTCTCTTTGTGGAGAGAATGTTGGCTTCCCAAAAAAGAAAACATTTTTTTTCTTGATGCTCTTTTAACTACAAAGGAAAAAGAGTATATTTGGACTTTTTTCTTCCTAGAAAACTGGACTTTATTGGTAACTTAAATTTGTGGGCTGTATCTTGTTAAAATTACTTTATTGTTCCATTGTACATATATTTATTGAAATCTTACAATGTATTTATTTATTTAATCATCAAATAGGTATTAGGTGCCTAATAGGTGACAAGGAATGTGCAAAACAACTCAATAAAATTGACAGAATTATTTTACTGGACTTAAAAATTTTCATTACAATAAAAATTATATAAAATAACAGAAACTTTTTACCCTTTGACCAGCATCTCCCTATTTCCCCCTCCCCTGAGTCCCTCAAAACCAGAATTTTATTCTTTGCTTCTATGAGTTTGACCATTTTAGATTACATGTTGCTATGGACTGAATGTTTCCATCCCCCAAAATTCATATATAGAAACTCTACCCCGCAATGTGATGGTGTTAGGAAGAGGGACTCTTGGGTTGTAGTTAGGATTAGATGAGGTCTTGGGCAGCACCCTCATGAATAGGATTATTGCCCTTCCAAAAAAGAGTTCCAAAAAAGCCTGCTTCTCTCTGCTCCCTGACATTTGAAGGTGGAATGAGAAGTAGGCCATGTACAAACTGGAAGAGTTTCCTCACCAGAACCCAACCATGCTGGTTCTCCAATCTTGGACTTTCAGCCTCCAAAACTGTGAGAAACAGATTTCTGTTGTTTATGAGCCACTCAGTCTGTGGTAGTTATTATGGCAGCCTGAATGGACTAAGACACACATTTAAGTGAGATCATGCAGCAAAATTTCAGTTATGTGAGATAAGTTCTGGAGGTCTAATTAATGTACAGCAATGTGACTATGGTTAACAATACTGTATTATATACAGGAAATTTGCTAAGAGGATACGATCTTAAGTGTTCCTACCACAAAAAAAAGAAAAGGAAAGGAAAAGAGAAGAAAGGAGAGAAGAGAAGAGAAGAAAAAAGAAAATGGTGTCTATGTGTGGTGACAGATATGTTTGGCTGTGGTGATTATTTCACAATGTACACGTATATCAAAACATCAAGTTGTACACCTTAAATATAAATAATGTTACGTGTCAATTAAACCACAACAAAGCTGAAAATTATATAAAATAAAATAATGAACATTTTAGAATTTAAAATCATTGTATTCTACATTTTGTTCATAGGTATTAATCCTGAAAGTGAATAATGGTGCACTGCATGCTACTCTAAGACTGTGCCTCTCGGTATCCACTAGGCATCTCTTCATGTCCCCATGCTAAACTTTTACTGTGAATGGACAATTTACAACAACTACAGCCTGAAAATGGAATAGAAATCAGGAGCTAGATAGCTCAGGAAGGAAAATCTGGGTCACATCAGAAGGCAAGCTCCATAAGTCTGAAGAGAATGAGAGGAATCTTGGATGGGTAGTGAAGGAGATAATAGATATCAGTTATAGGCTTGGAACTAATCAGAGGAGAGGAATGACTAGAGTTCATCCCGTTAATCCTCCAGCCACCATATTGAAGTCGTGGCTGGATGCAGTGGGATTCATGCAGTACATCTGAGCCACAGAGGCATGCCCCTCAGTGACACTTAGGGCTCCTCCCAGATCTCCTTGAGTTCCTTTCTGTTTCTGTTAGCCCCGCCCCAACTTTGGTGCCTGTTTTCTCCCAGTGGTCAGCATTTGACACTGTTCTTTGAAGAACTGCCTTCAGGGGTTCCAGGTTTGCCTATAGGCTTCCCAAGTACTGGGAAGCTTTCATCCCTTAGGTGCAGCATTAGCCAATGACTGCCAGGCAAGCGACTAAGAAAGCCCAACTCCCTGGTCTCCAGCAGAGACAAACTGAGGCTAAGCCACACACCAGACTTCCCCTGCAGAATCAGGGGAATCCTCTGCTCTCCTCCATGATCTGCTAGTTTCATCTCTACCTCTGTCTTTCTTCTCCTGCCTTCTAACAGATTTCTCCTAGGAACACTTCCTTAATAAATCATTTACCACTAATGCTTGTCTCAAAGTCCACTTTGGGGGAACTCAAACTAAATCACCCTTCTTGGTCTCACTTTCAAGCATACCCCAATAGATTACCTTTTCTTATTCTATAGTAATAGGCAACCCCTTAGTGACACTTAGCCAATGACAATATCGCTTTCCAGAATATAGCCCACAGAGCTTCCTCTCTTCCAAAATACTTTTATACTGAGGAAATATACACATGTGTTTGTGCATGTTTTAAATTGCAGGGGGGAAATGAGATAAAACATTTTAAAGCTCTGGAATATTAATTGCTTTTATTGAGAAGTGATCTCCTTTTCATATTTCCTTCTCTATACTTGCATGACTCTGCAGCCTCAGGGCAGCTTTATTTGTCTCACTCTTGTTCTCTGAATGAGCTCATAATGCCATGATATCACTCTCACTGTGGTGTTTAGTTTCAGCAGCTCAGTTGGAGCCTGCACTTGCAAAAAAATGTACTTTGCTTCTTGGTTCAAAGATGGGATGACAGCAATGTTGTCTTCATGGCAGGGCTCAGATTCCACCTGGTTCACTCCAAGATGCGTGTCTGCTCAGAGGACGGAGGTGAGCCCTGCAGGTGGCCTGTCTAAGCTCGTCGATACAGCAAGTTTCATTCACTCATCTGGTCCAGGCAGGCCGACTGCCACAGGGAGCAGTGCCCTTAGAAGGAAAGGAATCTGTGGCTGGAAGTTCATGTAAACCATCTAGTCCAAGACTTCACTTTCCGATGAGGAAACTGAGGCTGCTCAAGGTCACGTGAGGTGTTGGTGCTGGCTCTTAGTTTAGAACCAGTATGTCCATACTTCTTGGCCACCCCACTGCTGGAAAGGACTATGTTTTTGTCCCTTTCCCTTGAAAAAGGCCCCTTCAAGTTCCTGCCTGTGACAGTAGTAATTTTTACCACTCCCTCTATGAGAAAGACAGATGGAGCTCTTCCAGATGAATCACAGCTTTGGCTTTTCATTCAACAAATGTCTACAGTGAGTGAAGTTAGACATGTCTATTTTATACCATGCTGACCAGCGAGCGACCTGGTGTACAATAATGCTCAGCAAGGAGGAGGAGATTGGTAGGCATTTCTACCCAAAGTTATAAAATGGAAAGTCTTTGACTCTACGGCATTACGGTTACATAGCCAATTATACTCCTGTGCCCTGTACTAATGGCAATGTTATAATTTTTCTTTTACTATTGAAAGTGTCATTAAAAAAACTTTCATTAAAAAAACACATTTATAAACAGTAGACCACATTGATGATTTTCCTTATTCCAAGTTCTAGTGCTCTCGACTTTAAGTAGCCATTTTTATTAGTAATAAATAGTTATTATTAATATTTATAAAATAAATAATAAGTATTGATTATTTAAATGGATCAAGTTCAAAGCAAAATATGAAATTTCAATTTCAGCAGAATGTTAAACAGAAGTAGGGCTAAGAAAAGGGAATAAACTGCATTTCTGGTCATTACAATTAATAGAATTTATCATTTATAAAGCATTCTGATGATTAATTTTATGTGTCAACTTGGCTGGGCCAGAGGGTGCTCAGATATTTGGTCAGATATTATTCTAGGTGTTTCTCTGAGGGTGTTTCTGGATGAGATTAACAACTGAATTGATAGACTAAATTTTCCTCTCTAACGCGTTGGGTCTTACCCAATCAGTTGAAAGCCTGAACAGAACAAAAAGGCTGACCTTTCCCCCCAAAAAGGGAACTCCTCTTGCCTGACTGCCTTGAGCTGAGACATCATTTTTTCCTGTCTTCAGACTCAGACTGAAACATTGGCTCTTTCAGGGTCTTCAGCTTGCAGATGACAGGTCTTGGGACTTGTCAACTTCCATAATCACATAAGCCAATTCCATCTATATAATATATAAATATCTATGTATATAGGATTGGCTCATGTGACATACAGATATAGATAGATATAGATAAATTTACTATTGTTCTCTTTCTCTGGAGAGTCCTAATACAGGCACCTACTATGTGCCAGGAATTATTGTTAATTTCACAACAAAATAATAAGATACATATTATTCTCCCTGTTTTGCATATGGGAAAACAGAAGCTATATAACTTTTAATGACTTATCTCAAGACTTCAAAGTAAAGAATATTTCCAGGTTTCAAACCCAGGTCTGTCTGCTGTCAAAGCCTGGACTCTATATACCAGTCCACCTCCCCAAAGCCTCACATCGTTTCCTTTTCAGTTCTGCACAGATCTTTCTGAAATGTCTTTGTCCTCTTTCCTGCTTTTGTGGTACAGTGGACTGATCAGAGTTGAAGGTTTCTTTGATGTGTTGGGACCACGACATGCCTCAGGACTGTTGTTCCTGAGCATGAATTTGTCTTGTACAGGTCTGTGCATGTAACTGCTTAAAGAGGAGAGGACTGTCCTAAATCTGTCCATACTGACCATAGGATATGTCCTGGAATACATCCTTCCCCTTGATTTTTAGGCATAGATCATGCAGGATTGATCCATATGTTGATGCACTTATGTTAACGAAACACCCATAATTTTAAACATACAGACCTTGGTCTGCTCTTACTCATAGCCTCATCATCTCCACAGAGTGAAAGCAGGATTTCCATTTGGGAATCAGGAGATTTGCAAAGGAGCTTTATTGACATGTGGTAAAGTGCTGGATGTTTTGTCAGACACAAGACTTCACTGAGCTCAGTTGTACAGATATTAATGCTGAGTTTCAAAAACAATGGAAGTTGAAGATGGACAGATTGTTTCACTGTGTAGTGGTTTCATGGGAAGTAGGACTCTCTTTGAAGTCAAGGAGATGGATGCCTGCGACCGATATAGAGTGCAAAGTGCAGTCAAGAATGGTGCTCACGTGTCACTCTTACATACTTTCAACTTGGCTATTTTTAAGTCAAGTGTCTTCAAATATGTCAAAGACACTTGTTCTAATTAAGAATAAAGGCCATGGCGAGATGGGATTTTTTTTTTAACTAAGCTAATTTTTAAACACAGTTGAGTGCATCTGGAAGCTTTTTTTCAATTATAAATACCACATTTTTCCCTCCTCATGAATGGCTAATCCAAATTTCCCCGTGTTTAAATATCCTAATGCATATATACATATATAAATATGTAATCTGTATATGTGTATATATGTTAACAGTGTGAGTAAATGTATACATAATGTGTATGTTTATGTATGTATATATGCATATCAAAAACAAGTATGGGAAGTGTTAATCCTAAGGTCAGTTTTACATGAAAAGTTCCAAATACTTCATTAATAAGTACCATAACTAGAATATTTCTATTTCAATGCCAAAATAGAAAAGCAATAAAATTATAATTATGTTCTATTAAAGGTATTTACAATATTTTGGACAAAGAAAATTGTCATCTTGACTTATTAGTGACTTGTCAAGTATGATGAATTCTCTTTGGCCAACTTGTTAAAGCAAAATCTCCATGAAAACACACACATATGTACACTCAAGTAACTTGTTTCAAGATTAAAAAAAAAAGAAATTGCTTATCACCTTAGAAAGCAGTGTTGGAGGTGCCAACTGGAATATCCAAAAATGTACAAATCTAGAAGGTAAACTTGGAGTTGTAAGAGATACACAAGAGATAGTATTGCAAAGTGGTTAGCCATTCAAATCCAAAACATGAGGAATTCATTCTGACCAGGGCTTTTAACTGGGTAAAACTGTGTGTGGATCAAGGACAAAGGTGGTGATGTCTGAAAAGGAGACATAGAGACTGGGGAAAGTATGATATATTCATGAAACAGTGAGAAAACCTTCTTGACTAGAAGCAAGTGTCCTGAGAAACATATGTCAGTGAGTAGGAACCGGCCAGATTATGGAGGCTTTTAAACATATTCAGATTGGACTAGGGATCAAGGTTTAGTCAGTTTTTTAGTGTGAATGATATGGTATAAATGGTGTTTGAGGAAAACTGATGTCATCATTGCAGACCAGAAAGAGATCAGCTAGAAGGTTTTCTGACAGTTGAGACTGGGTTCACCAGTGTATGCAAACATAGGACTCTGCTCCTCTTCATCATATTTACCATGCTTCAACCCACTTCTCTGTCTACGTTTACCATTAGACTGTAAACTTCATGGAGGCAGGAACTATTTCTCTCTTATCACTGTAACCACTGAACCACCTGCCATATTGCCTGGCAGAATAGTTGGGCAATACATAGCTCTGAATAAGAGAATAAATAAATGAACGGAGCTATTATTGAATACAGGCCCATGAGATAATGAAGATTTGAATGGCAACAATAGTTCAAACAGAAGATCTGATAGAGAAAGATACTGAAACATGGAAAGTTAGACTAGCATGATTTTCTATAGAAAATGCAAACGGGGGCTGAGACAAAAATATTAATAGTCTGCATTTGGACAGAATTTAAGAATTCACATAAGTGCTTTCACAAACAACAATTTTGAGCTACTCCGCCCCATATTTCCAATCCCAAATAGCCAAAATATGTCGATATCATTGACAAAACCTAAAACTTGAGTTGCAGCACGGGTTTCAAAGATTTGATAAATCAGTTGTGGTCAAGTTGAGTTTGAAAAAAGGCAGACTACTGAAATGTAAATGTCTATTATTCAATCAAACACATGGAACACTCAAGTGAAAGGGTGGGTCTAGAGATATAAACTTACAGTCTTTAAGAATCACGAGGGCTTCCCTGGTTGTGCAGTGGTTGAGGGTCCGCCTGCCGATGCAGGGCACACGGGTTCGTGCCCCGATCTGGGAAGATCCCACATGCCGCGCAGCGGCTGGGCCCGTGAGCCATGGCCGCTGAGCCTGCGTGTCCGGAGCCTGTGCTCCGCAGCGGGAGATGCCACAACAGTGAGAGGCCCGCGTACCAAAAAAAAAAAAAAAAAAAAAAAAAAAATCATGAGAAGCTTTCAAGTGAAAACTAGGCCAGTTTAAAAACATGTGTTCATTCTCTGATTATTAAAAGTTTACTTTAAGGTAGGTATCAATTGCATTTGTCAATTTGTATATCCAATAAACTAAAATCTATTAGTTTCAAGGCTAATACTATTTTTAACTAAAAGAAATGGAGTTAGTAATGTAGGCAATGTCCTCAAATCCATGTTGTAGCGTTCCTATGCTAGCTAAGCTTTCTTACTAGTATTTGCACTTCCATTGTAAAGCATCATTATAAAATTGCACTTTCTTCAGAAAGGAAGATAACCCTGACTTTCCTCCTGTGGACAAGTATTGACAATGCAATGCAGTGTTTTCTTCACAGTGAAACATTTTCATGAAAAGCCAGCAAATTAATGCTTATTTTATACACACATTAAGAGGTCCTTCTGACAAAACGTGTATGGATGAAAGTAAAATTTGCAATCTCTCTCTCTCTCTCTCTCTCTCTCTCTCTCTCTATATATATATATATATATATATATATCTTTCTCTCTCCAGGAATTGAATCCAAAATCATGATGCTATGTCCACAATTTTTTAAACAAGTCACATAACTGTCTCAGAAAAGAGGAATCATGAACAGTTTATAAAATCAAAACTACTTAAGATGTCAATTGCTATCTGTGAACTATGAACATATATATCCTTTAAGCTATATTCAGATTCTCACAATCTTATTTTTTACAATTTCTATTATAGTGTTTTTACTTTTTTTTCAACTATTAGTGAAGGAGCTTATTTTTGGTCAAGATTGTTGTTTATAATTCACTTTTCTGGTTTTCACACACACGAAAAATATTGAAACCCACTGATCAAACATTTTGCAATTTAACAAAACTTGAAGTGAAAAGTTTTCCAGAAGTTTTTAGAGTGAAAAATATGATCAAATGACTTAAGACAAAGCCATGACTTCAACTTGAGTTTTCACCATTTTCTTGGATTCTGAGGCTATTAAGAAAAACATGATAGGCAATTTGTTAAACTAAATGACATATTTTTTGGAAGAAAATGCCCTTAGATAAATTAGATTAGAGTAACATTTCACTGAAACATGAGCCACTGGAATATGAAATTTAATAGGTGACATCTGACTTAAATCTCATCCAAGAAGTTGTTATCGGAAGTAGCATAAGCGTCTCCGCAGGGCACGTGGCACAGACTTACCTAGAGAGTTAGCTAATACAGAAGCCTCTAGAGACAGCATAAAAGTGATTCTCATTTTGAGTTTTGAAAACACTTTTGGACAGTGAGTGATATTTTTCAATCTTGTAAGCATTGCTTTTTCAGTGAGGTCTTTCCATCCTATACAGAATTCCATTTTAGAGCACAAAGTAACCAGCCTTTGCTAATTCCTTCCTAACCTTTGAGTGTTTCTCTAGAATATACAGTTTGGGAAGGCCTCTTTTTGTCTACAGGGACAGATCTTAAACGTGGAGTAGGCATGCCCTAGTATGGGGAGATGTAAGGGTGATAAAAGAGTCTTCTCCCTTTTCTCATTCAAAACTGGCTCTCCTATTGGCCACTTTAAATTCCCACCCAGAGTGACTGCATTCAGGTGACTCTTAGAAAAACCTGTAGGTAATGACCCAGAATGGAGCAGGAAGATGCTGGGATGGAGGAAGAGCTACAAAATATACTCCTCAGGATTTTACTAGAGTCATAGCTCCCTCTCCCCTCTTTTTCTCTCTTCCTCCTCTTCTTCCTTCATTTTTTCCTCTCCTCCTTCCTCTTCTTCCTCTTCATCTCCTTCCCTCTCCTTCTCTTCTTCTCCCTCTCTCTTCCTCCCTCTCACTCCCTCTTCCTCTCTCTCCCTCAAACATTGAGATTTGAATGCAGGACAATTAAAAGGAAATGTGGAGTCATAGTGCTGGAGACCATGAGCACTCCAGCATCAGCACCAAAGAGTCAGCAGAACAGGACTGGACTGAGCTCTAAAACTCTGCTCATTACAGTAAATATTTACCTCAAAAATGAGGTAGAATGCAAAACATCCTTCAGGATGGTATCTACCCAGTGTGGCAGGGAGTAAATAATTGTCTTCCTTTCTCATTTATTTCACAAATATTAAATAAGAAACTACTATGTGCCAAGCACTTTTCAAAGCATTGGAGGTACAGTGATAACAAGATAGATAAACTCCTGCTCTCATAGAGGTTAGACTCCAGTCAGATGGCCATAGACAACTAGCTATTAAAATAAATAAATAAACAAGAAAAATATGACATGGACATAAGAGCCAGGGAGAGAAGTACAGCAAGGAGATAACATGGAGAGTGACTTAGTGGCTAATTTTAATTGGGTCCAGAATAGCCAGACCAAAACATCAATGAACGCTGAGTGAGAGTCCTCACCATTTGTTTTTAAGTGGAGCTGGGAAGTCTTGTGCAAAGGCCATGAGGTAAGGAGTAGCTTAGCACTGAGGAATTGAAGAAAGGCTTAGAGGAAGAAGGGAGGACAACACAAAATGAGGCTGGAGAAGCAAACAGAAACCAAATAATGAAGGTCCTTGTATGCCATGCTAAGAATATGTAATTTTATGCTGATTTTATACTCAAGATCCTTAAGGGTGTCAAATAATTAACAAATCTCTCACTGCCTCCATTTCACATTCTATAACTATTAACTGCTGGGCTCTCAATCAGCCAATTATTGACCTATAATATATATATAATATATATATATATAATATATTATCTAGCTATAATATTTCTCTCTGCACTACAAAGCATTTGATCATTGCCATATGGAGGCAGACAAAAGCCATTCCTCGTGATCCAGAGAATCTGTTGATTCATGTCACCCTCACTGCCTATCAATGCCTGGACAAAATAGTATTTCTAAAGGTCTTCAATTTAAATTGTAGGCTATTCCTGGAAATGGCAAAATAGAAAAGCCTAACCAATGTCTAATATTCTATTATTTGAAATTCTTGAGTATCTTAAATACAAAAAGAATAAGAGGAAGAACAAAACCAAGTGGCATCAAAATCAGAACAGGAATTTAAATTTTATAGTATCAGTGGTACAATAAACATATTAAAATTAGTTTTGCTTGAAACATCACTCAAGACTTTTAATCTCTCATAAGTCTTTGTCTCTGCCACCTCTCTTTTAAAAATAAAATGTTCAGGTTTTCCTGACTTGCAACCCTATATCCACAAAAACAAATATGTTTTTTGTTTGAACTTCTTACAAGAGGAATTTGATGGCCTATTTTCTGATAATGACTGTGCACTCGTCCCTTGATTAATGGCTTATATGTTGATCCATAACTCATAGTTTGTTTTATACTTCTAAATCATTCTCCACTATAAATAAAATATTTGTGCCAAAACACAACCTGGAATCTTATTTTGAATTGACTATTAGAAAAGCTAGGTTCTCTGGTTAAACGCTGGTGACTCACAAGTGAACCTCCTCTAAATGTATGTTTTGGATTGATCTACTTTTTCGCTTAAATTACTGTGGAAAGTGATATGGTTGGAAAGACTAGTTTTAAATCTTTCGTTTATCTTATAAACACTGTCCCATAACTCATCTTTGCACTTGCGTGAGAACACTCCCCTTCAAGTGAGTACTTTTACTTTTTAACCATATATCGGCACACATCTCACTCAAGACTAGTGACCATTTTTAACACATGAGTATAACAGTGGAAAATTAGACTTCAGTGCTTAAAATTTCTGGGCTTAGGTTTATATATAATAATCATAAACTAACTTTCTGGTAGGGTATTTCATGTATACTGGTTATATTTCATGTATACTGCTTATTATAAGCTGTGTCTCCTCAAAAATATTTATGTAAAGTCCTAGCCCCCAGCACCTCAGAATATGACTGTATTTAAACATAGTGGCTTTACAGAGGGAATTTCATTAAAATGAAGCCATTATGGTGGGCTCTAATCCAGTATGACTGATATCTTGATAAGGAGAGGAAATTTGGACATAAACACATACAGAGGAAAGACCATGTGAAGACAGCCATCTCTCAGCCAAGAAAGAGAAGCCTGGAACAGATCTTTTTCTCACAGCCCTCACAAGGAACCAACCTTGATTTCAGACTCCTAGCCTCCAGTCCTGTGAGAAAATACATTTCTGTTATTTAAGATACCCAGTCAGTTGTACCTTTTTATGGCAGCCCTGGCAACCAATACACTGGTCTCAGATAAGCATTTGTGAAGAAGACTAGAGATAGCTCATAGAATTTTATGTCTTATGATAAGTCATTTTCTAGCTACATATATTTAAAAGCACATAAAGTAAATACCATAGGCAGCATAGAGAAATTGGGATAAATCAAAGCCATAGTAAATCTACTACCATTCTGTGAATTGACTTCACTTTCACCAAATCACATGATACTGTAAGAGATGACTTTTGTGAAACATTCATCTTACTACCCATTAGCATTCCTCCCAGCGATACTAACATAAACTAATAAAGGAGCTCTTACTCTTTCCTACCCATTGGCTACCCTTAAAATCTTCATTTTATCCCCACCCTTTTTTATTATACTTTGTCTCTGGGTCCTTTAAAACACTGTGTGGACAGAACATCTTATTACAAAAGGGCTGAAGAGAAGTATTGATTCAGTGCGCTCCTTTCTTCTGCATCACCAACGATAATTAATGTTCTTGAAGATGGCAGAGGAGTAAGACGTGGAGATCATCTTCCTCCCCACATATACATCAGAAATACATCTACATGTGGAACAACTCCTACAGAACAACTACTGAATGCTGGCAGAAGACCTCAGACCCCCCAAAAGGCAAGAAACTCCTCACATACCTGGGTAGGGCAAAAGAAAAAAGAAAAAACAGAGACAAAAGAATAGGGACAGGAGCTGAACCTCTGGGAGGGAGCTCTGAAGGAGGAAAAGTTTCCACACACTAGGAAGCCCCTTCGTGGGCGGAGACTGCGGGCGGCGGAGCGGGGAAGCTTCAGAGCCATGGAGGAGAGCGCAGCCACAGGGGTGCGGAGGGCAAAGCGGAGAGATTCCCACACAGAGGATCAGTGCCGACCAGCACTCACCAGCCCGAGAGGCTTGTCTGCTCACCTGCCGGGATGGGCAGGGGCTGGGAGCTGAGGCTCAGGCTTCGGAGCTTAGATCCCAGGAAGAGGACTGGGGTTGGTGATGTGAACACAGCCTGAAGGGGGATAGTGCACCAGAGCTGGCCGGGAGGGAGTCTGGGAAAAAGTCTGGAGCTGCCAAAGAGACAAGAGACCATTGTTTCAGGGTGCGTGAGGAGAAGGGATTCAGAGCACCACCTAAACAAGCTCCAGAGATGGGCGCGAGCTGCGGCTATCAGCTCCAACACCAGAGACGGACATGAAATGCTAAGGCTGCTGCTGCAGCCACCAAGAAGCCTGTGTGCAAGCACAGGTCACTATCCACACCTCCCCTCCCAAGAGCCTATGCAGCCTGCCACTGCCAGGGTCCCATGATCCAGGGACAACTTCCCTGGGAGAACACAGGGTGTGCCTCAGGCTGTTGCAACGTCACGCCAGCCTCTGCTGCTGCAGGCTCGCCCTGCATCCATACCCCTCCCTCCACCAGGCCTGAATGAGCCAGAGCCCCCGAATCAGCTGCTTCTTTAACCCCATCCTTTCTGGGCGGGAACAGATGCCCTCAGGCGACGGACACGCGGGACGGGCCAATCCGAAGCTGAACCCCGAGAGCTGTGCGAACAAAGAAGAGAAAGGGAAATCTCTCCCAGCAGCCTCAGGAGCAGCAGGTTAAATCTCCAAGATCAACTTGATGTACCCTGCATCTGTGGAATACCTGAATAGACAACAGATCTTCCCAAAATTGAGGCGGTGGACTTAGGGAGCAGCTGTAGACTTGGGGTTTGCTTTCTGTATTTAATTTGTTTCTGGTTTTATGCTTATCTTAGTTTAGTATTTACAGTTTATTATCATTGGTAGATTTGTTTTTTGATTTGGTTGCTCTCTTCATTTTTTTTTTAATATATAGATTTTTTTTTTCCTTTTTCTCTTTTTGTGAGTGTGTATGTGTATACTTCTTCGTGTGATTTTGTCCGTAGAGCTTTGCTTTGCCATTTGTTCTGTCTGTCGGTTTTTTTATTTGTTTTTTTTTTTAGTATAGCTTTTAGCACTTGTTATCATTGGTGGATTTGTTTTTCAGTTTGTCTACTCTCTTCTACGTTTCTTTTTTTTCTTATTACTTCTCAATTTTTAATTTTTTAATATATCTTTTTATTTTTATAACTTTATTTTATTTATTTTTCTTTTCTTTCTTTTTTTTCTCCCTTTTTCTCTGAGACGTGTGGCTGACAGGGTCTTGGTGCTCTGGCCGGGTGTCAGGCTTCTGCCTCTGAGGTGAGAGAGCCAACTTCAGGACGCTGGTCCACAAGAGACCTCCCAGCTCCACGTAATATCAAATGGCAAAAATCTCCCAGAGATCTCCATCTCAACACCAACACCCAGCTTCACTCAACGACCAGCAAGCTACAGTGCTGGATACCCTATGCCAAACAACTAGCAAGACAGGAACACAAACCCACCCATTAGCAGAGAGGCTGCCTAAAATCATAATAAGGCCACAGACACCCCAAAACACACCATCAGACTTGGACTTGCCCACCAGAAAGACAAGATCCAGACTCATCCACCAGAATACAGGCACTAGTCCCCTCCACCAGGAAGCCTACACAACCCACTGAACCAACCTTAGCCACTGCAGACAGACATCAAAAACAGCGGGAACTACGAACCTGCAGCCTGCAAAAAGGAGACCCCAAACACAGTAAGATAAGCAAAATGAGAAGACAGAAAAAAACACAGCAGATAAAGGAGCAAGATAAAAACCCACCAGATCTAACAAATGAAGAGGAAATAGGCAGTCAACCTGAAAAAGAATTAAGAATAATGATAGTAAAGATGATCCAAAATCTTGGAAATAGAATAGGGAAGATGCAAGAAACATTTCACAAGGACCTAGAAGAACTAAGAGGAAACAAGCAACGATGAACAACACAATAAATGAAACTAAAAATACTCTAGAAGGGATTAATAGCAGAATAACTAAGGCAGAAGAACGGATAAGTGACCTGGAAGATAAAATAGAGGAAATAACTACTGCAGAGCAGAAAAAAGAAAAAAGAATGAAAAGAACTGAGGACAGTCTCAGAGACCTCTGGGACAACATTAAATGCACCGACATTCAAATTATAGGGGTCCCAGAAGAAAAGGAGAAAAAGAAAGGGACTGAGAAAATATTTGAAGAGATTATAGTTGAAAACTTCCATAATATGGGAAAGGAAATAGTTAATCAAGTCCAGGAAGCACAGAGAGCGCCATACAGGATAAATCCAAAGAGAAACATGCCAAGACACATATTAATCAAACTATCAAAAATTAAATACAAAGAAAACATATTAAAAGCAGCAAGGGAAAAACAACAAATAACACACAAGGGAATCCCCATAAGGTTAACAGCTGAACTTTCAGCAGAAACTCTGCAAGCCAGAAGGGACTGGCAGGACATATTTAAAGTGATGAAGGAGAAAAACCTACAACCAATATTACTCTACCCAGAAAGGATCTCATTCAGATTTGATGGAAAAATTAAAACTTTTACAGGCAAGCAAAAGCTGAGAGAGTTCAGCACCACCAAACCAGCTTTAAAACAAATGCTAAAGGAACTTCTCTAGGCAAGAAACACAAGAGAAGGAAAAGAACTACAATAACAACCCCAAAACAATTAAGAAAATGGGAATAGGAACATACATATCGATAATTACCTTAAATGTAAATGGATTAAATACTCCAACTTAAAGACATAGATTGGCTGAATGGACACAAAAACAAGACCCATATATATGCTGTCTATAGCAGACCCATTTCAGACCTAGGGACACATACAGACTGAAAGTGAGGGAGTGGAGAAAGGTATTCCATGCAAATGGAAATCAAAAGAAATCTGGAGTCGCTATTCTCATATCAGAAAAAGTAGTCTTTAAAATAAAGACTATTACAAGATACTAAGGACACTACATAATGATCAAGGGATCAATCCAAGAAGAAGATATAACAGTTGTAAATATTTATGCACCCAACATAGGAGCACCTCAGTGCATAAGGTAAATGCTAACAGCCATAAAAGGGGAAATCGACAGTAATAAATCATGTAGGGGACTTTAACACCCCACTTTCACCAATGGACAGATCATCCAAAATGAAAATAAATAAGGAAACACAAACTTTAAATGATACATTAAACAAGATGAACTTTATTGATATTTATAGAACCTTCCATCCGAAAACAACAGAATACACTTTCTTCTCAAGTGCTCAAGGAATATTCTCCAGGATAGATCATATTTGGTTCACAAATCAAGCTTTCATAAATTTAAGAAAATTGAAATTGTATCAAGTATCTTTTCTGACCACAACGCTATTAGACGAGATATCAGTTACAGGAAAAAATCTGTAAAAAATACAAACACATGGAGGTTAAACAATACACTACTTAATAACCAAGCGATCACTGAAGAAATCAAAAACTACCTAGAAACAAATGGCAATGAAAACACGACGACCCAAAACTTATGGGATTCAGCAAAAGCAGTTCTAAGAAGGAAGTTTATAACAATACAATCCTACCCCAGGAAAGAAGAAACATCATCTCAAATAAACAACCTAACCTTACAGCCAAAGAAATTATAGAAAGAAGCAAAAAACAACCCCAAAATTAGCAGAAGTAAAGAAATCATAAAGATTAGATTAGAAATAAATAAAAAGGAAATGAAGGAAACAATAGCAAAGATCAATAAAACTAAAAGCTGGTTCTTTGAGAAGATAAACAAAATTGATAAACCATTAGCCAGACTCATCAAGGAAAAAAGGGAGAAGACTGAAATCAATAGAATTAGAAATGAAAAAGGAGAAGTAACAACTGACACTGCAGAAATACAAAGGATCATGAGAGATTACTACAAGCAACTATATGTCAATAAAAAGGACAACCTGGAAGAAATGGACAAATTCTTAAAAAAGCACAACCTTCTGAGACTGAACCAAGTAGAAATAGAAAATATAAACAGACCAATCACAAGCACTGAAATTGAAACTGATTAAAAATCTTCTAACAAACAAAAGTCCAGGACCAGATGGCTTCACAGGCAACTTCTATCAAACATTTAGAGAAGAGCTAACACCTATCCTTCTCAAACTCTTCCAAAATATAGCAGAGGGAGGAATACTCATAAAACTCATTCTATGTGGCCACTATCACCCTGAAACCAAAACCAGACAAAGATGCCACAAAGAAAGAAAACTACAGGGCAATCTCACTAATGAACATAGATGTCAAAATCCTCACAAAATACTAGCAAACAGAATCCAACAGCACATTAAAAAAGATCATACACCATGATCAAGTGAGATTTTTCCCAAGAATGCAAGATTTCTTCAATATATGCAAATCAATCAATATGATACACCACTTTAAAAAATTGAAGGAGAAAATCTGTATAATCATCTCTATAGATGCAAAAAAAAAAAAAACCTTTTGACAAAATTCAACACCGATTTATGGTAAAAACCCTCCAGAAAGTAGGCATAGGGGGAACTTACCTCAACATAATAAAGGTCATATATGACAAACTCACAGCCAACATCGTTCTCAATGGTGAAAAACTGAAACCATTTCCTCTAAGACCAGGAACAAGACAAGGTTGTCCACTCTCACCACTCTTATTCAACTTAGTTTTGGAAGTTTTACCCACAACAATCAGA
Organism: Globicephala melas; assembly: GCF_963455315.2. NCBI lineage: Eukaryota > Metazoa > Chordata > Mammalia > Artiodactyla > Delphinidae > Globicephala > Globicephala melas. The sequence continues at coordinate 16,106,924 of NC_083317.1, read as the reverse complement.
AAAGAAAAAGAAATAAAAGGCATCCAAATCACAAAAGAGAAATAAAGCAGGCACTGTTTACAGATGACATGGTACTTTACATAAAGAAACCTAAAGAGGCTACCAGAAAACTACTAGAGCTAATCAATGAATTGGTAAAGTTGCAGGATACAAAATTAATGCACAGAAATCTCTTGCATTCCTATACCCTAATGATGAAAAATCTGAAATAGAAATTAAGGAAACACTCCCATTTACCATTGCAACAAAAAGAATAATATACCTAGGAATAAACCTACCTAAGGAGACAAAAGACCTGTATGCAGAAAATTATAAGACACTGATGAAAGAAAATAAAGATGATACAAACAGATGGAGAGATATACCATGTTCTTGGATTGGAAGAATCAACATTGTGAAAATGACTATACTACCCAAAGCAATCTACAGATTCAGTGCAATCTCTATCAAACTACCACTGGCATTTTTCACAGAACTAGAACAAAAAATTTCACAATTTGCATGGAAACAGAAAAAACCCCGGATAGCCAAAGCAATCTTGAGAAAGAAAAATGGAGCTGGAGGAATCAGGCTCCCAGACTTCAGACGCTACACCAAAGCTACAGTAATCAAGGACATATTGTACTGGCACAAAAACAGAAGTATAGATCAATGGAACAGAATAGAAAGCGCAGAGATGAACCCACACCCATGTGGTCACCTTATTTTTGATAAAGTAGGAAAGAATATACAATGGAGAAAAGACAGCCTCTTCAATATGTGGTGCTGGAAAAACTGGACAGCTACATGTAAAAGAATGAAATTAGATAACTCCCTAACACCATACACAAAAATAAACTCAAAATGGATTAAAGATCTAAATGTAAGACCAGACACTGTAAAATTCTTAGAGGAAAACAGGCAGAACACTCTATGACATAAATCACAGCAAGATCCTTTTTGACCCACCCCTTAGAGAAATGGAAATAAAAACAAAAATAAACAAATGGGACCTAATGAAACTTAAAAGCTTTTGCACAACAAAGGAAACCATAAACAAGATGAAAAGACAACCCTCAGAATGGGAGAAAATATTTGCAAATGAAGCAACTGACAAAGGATTAATCTCCAAAGTTTACAAGCAGCTCATGTAGCTCAATATCAAGAAACAAACCACTCAGTCCAAAAAGTGGCAGAAGACCTAAATAGACATTTCTCCATAGAGGATATACAGATTGCCAACAAACACATGAAAGGATGCTCAACATCACTAAATCATTAGAGAAATGCAAATCAAAACTACAATGAGATATCATCTCACACTGGTCAGAGTGGCTATCATCAAAAATTCTAGAAATAATAAATGCTAGAGAGGGTGTGGAGAAAAGGGAACCCTCTTGCACTGTTGGTGGGAATGTAAATTGATACAGCCACTATGGAGAACAGCATGGAGGTCCCTCAAAAAACAAAAAATATAACTACCATACCACCCAGCAATCCCACTACTGGGCATATACCCTGAGAAAACCATAATTCAAAAAGAGTCATTCAAAAAGAGGCTTCCCTGGTGGTGCAGATGTTGAGAGTCTGCCTCCCGATGCAGGGGACATGGGGTCGTGTCCCGGTCCAGGAAGATCCCACATGCCACAGAGCAGCTGGGCCCATGAGCCATGGCCACTGACCTTGCATGTCTGGAGCCTGTGCTCCGCAACGGGAGAGGCCACAACAGTGAGAGTCCTGCATACCGCAAAAAAAAAAAAAAAAGAGTCATGTGCCACAATGTTCATTGTGCAACTCTATTTACAATAGCCAGGACATGGAAGCAACCTAAGTTTCCATCGACAGATGAATGGATAAAGAAGATGTGGCATCTATATACAATGGAATATTACTGAGCCATAAAAAGAAATGAAATGGAGTTATTTGTAGTGAGGTGGATGGACCTAGAGACTGTTATACATCGTGAAGTAAGTCAGAAAGAGAAAAACAAATACCATATGCTAACACATAGATATGGAATCTAAAAAAAAAAAAAGGTTCTGAAGAACTTAGAGGCAGGAGAGGAATAAAGATGCAGACGTAGAAAATGGACTTGAGGACACAGGGAGGGGGAAGGGTAAGCTGGGACGAAGTGAGAGAGTGGCAGAGACTTATATATACTACCTAATGTAAAATAGATAGCTACTGGGAAGCAGCCACATAACACAGGGAGATCATCTCGGTGCATTGTGACCACCTGGAGGGGTGGGATAGGGAATGTGGAGGGAGACACAAGAAGGAGAATATATGGTGATATATGTATATGTATAGCTTATTCACTTTGTTATAAAGCAGAAAATAACACACCATTGTAAAGCAGTAATACTCCAATAAAGATGTACAGGAAAATATAAAGAAGAAAATGTCTTTTCTTATTTGAAAAAAAAAATAATAAGATAAATAATTAATGATCCTATTAAAGTAATATGGTTTTAATTCTGGTTTGAGTTGCTAAGAACTAAGGATAACATAAAAATCAATAGAACTTTAAAGAACTATGATTCCCACAAACCATAATCTGAAATAAACACTGTATGTCTCAGGAAATCTAAGGAAATGTCCCTTAAAATTCTAATGCCAACTTGCAGTGCCAAGCAAATGCCAGCAGTTTCAGACACATGAGAAGGGAAAAACTAGAAGTCTGTAAAACTCAGAAAAATTTATTGTCTTATCAGCAAACTATTTTAATTTGTGTTTGTTACCTGTATGAACTAAAGTGTATGATCCTTCTTCCAAAAGGAAGCAAACAATGACAACAAATTGTTCAGTTTTAGTCTTTGTAAAACCAAAAGTACATAGGAAAAGTTACAGTAGGATTTTATCCAGGATTTTAAAGAAAGTATGTTAAAGTAAACTACAGGAATTCTCAATGCCACAATGAAGTAGCCTCTCCTGTCCATTGAAATGTCCCATCCTCTTACCCACAAATTTGGGTATTTGACACAGTTCTAAATCATTTCTCTCTATAAGATGTAAGAAATCACATTCTTTCATTCCTGTCTAATATAATGGATAAGAAAGCACAGATACAAAACAAAGTTATGGGGTGTGTTTGTTGCTGACATCCAAGGGGACAAATCTAATTAAGGAAAGGTGGCCACAGTGGTTTCTAGGCAGTGACCAAACTCACCATCATGTATCTGGTGACATCACCATTCCAAGACAATGGTCTATTTTATATCAAGCTCCTCACAGATGACTATGATTATTTGGAATCTAGAGACTCCAAAGAAGAACTCTGGAAAGAGCTGTGGTTACTATCAATTTCCTAACTCAATGGGCTAGAGTCTGGAACAGGGTCCTATAAGGACTAGGAACACTAACCAGGAGCCCAAGGCAGAAAGTCAGGTATACCAACAGAAGCAACAAGAGAGTGTATGGGCTTTCTGCACCTGGGGCACTCACACTGGCCCATGATTCAGTGTGACTACACCAAGTACTGAAGCGACCAGCTATAGACCACACAGTGTGGAAAGTATGGGCTTCTCCTGTACTAAACAGAATAAACCTGCAGATGCCAGGGGTCAGCTGAACTGGAGAGGAAAGGCAGGATCTAGACTTTTTGTCTAATAGGTAAATTGATTTGTATTTATCATATTTTAGTTCATTATTAAAATGGGCCTTAGCCTTTTAGAAAGCCACTTGCTAAGCCTTTCACCTAACTTACTAAAATCAAATGAAGAAGTGACATCACCACTGAGTTCTGGCCATACAACCGTTAAAAAATAATAAGAAACATTAGACTGAAAAACAAAAAGGTAAGGTTTTTTTTTTTTTTTTTTTTGCAAAGCTGTCTTGTTTCCAGAATAAGGTTTATTTCAGGAAAAGGATTATTCCAGAGTCTTCAATGAATAAAAAGTTTGGCTATTCCAAAAGATAATAGTTCTTAACAGATACTTGTGGAACTCATATTAAAACAAGCCCAGCGGGGCTTCCCCGGTGGCGCAGTGGTTGAGAGTCCGCCTGCCGATGCAGGGGACATGGGTTCGTGCCCCGGTCCGGGAAGATCCCACATGCCGCAGAGCGGCTAGACCTGTGAGCCATGGCCGCTGGGCCTGCACGTCCGGAGCTGGTGCTCCGCAACGGGAGAGGCCACAACAGTGAGAGGCCCGCGTACCGCAAAAAAAAAAAAAAAAAAAAAAAACAAGCCCAGCAATAAAAACTTACTTTTGAAAGTTTTTTTTAAATATTACAACATGTAGGAACCCTAAATACATTCCAGTTCAATCATTCATTTTGCTTATGAGAAAACTGAAGTTCAAAGAGTGTCTTTCTATTATTTTATTTGTCAAATAAATATAATTATACCATGATTATTAAATTTTTTAGAAGACTGAAAATATTACAAAAACTTTAAAGCACTATACAAATATAAGGTATATTATTATTACTATCTATAATTAGAAATAAAAATATAAATAGTTTGAGGGTGGTCAAATTGAAAAAGCACACGAAAAAGTATTTAAGAGATTTCCACTTCCAGCAAAGATAGAATTGTAGGGGCCAATTTATCCTCCGACCTAAAACAACCAAAAACAGAAAAATATGTGAAACAACAGTTTTTTAAGACCTGGCTATCAGACAATGAGAGATGAGAAATGAAAGACAGCTGTCCCAGCTTACTGCCTTGAAAGATTGTTCTAGATCACATCACAGTGAGCTGGAACATAGCAGAAACCATCAGACTTCCTGAGTTGAGGACACAGAGATGAGAGTCTGAGAAGAGCAAAGCAGCTATTCCACACAGCAAAGTATGGGATGAAACTAACAGCAAATTAGATATTACCGATGCAAAAATTAGTAAAGTTAAAGCCATACCAATAGAAATGACCAACATGAAACACAGAGCAAAGAATCCAACAAAAATTTAAGATGAACAGAGCATCAGTGAGCTGAGGGACATCTTCAAGGGGCCTCGTACTTGTGAAATTGGAGACCCAGAAGTAAAAGAGCGTGAGAGGAGGATAGAAAAAAATATTTAAAGAGTGAATGGCCAAGTTTTTTCCAAATTTGATAAAATCTATAAGCCAGCAGATCCAAAAAGAAAAAAATAAAACTAAACAAACCTCAAGCACAAGCAAAAATAAATAAATAACTACACCAAGACATATCCTAATCACATTGCTCAAAACCAGTGATATTCAAAAAATTTTTGAAAAGCAACCAGAGAAAAAAAAATACTGCATTCGGAGGAACCAAAATAAAATTAGTGTCAGATTTCTCTCCAGAGGGGAGAAAAGTAAGGAGAAACATCTTCACAGTACTGAACAAAAGAAATGTCAACCTACACTTTCGTACCTATCAAAAATATCTTTCAAAGATGATGACTAAATAAAGATGTGTTCAGAGATACAAAAGTGAAGTAATTCATCACCAGCAGACCCACACTAAAAGAAATGCTCTTGAGGTAGATCGAAAATGATACCAGATGGACATATGGATTTACACAGAAGAATGAAGAGCACAAGAAGTATAACTACAAGGATAAGTATATCCTTTGAAAATATCTTCTAAAAGCAAAGATCAAAAAAAGACATTTTAAGATAAACAAAAGCTGAAAGAATTTGTTAACACTAAATCTGCACTAAAAGAAATGTCAAAGGCTGTTCTTCAATCTGCAGGGGGAAAATGTGATATAAGACAGATATTTAAATCTGCAAGAATTGAAGGCCACTGGGTATGGTAAAAAAAAAAAAAAGGGAGTAAATATGAAAGACTTTTTCATTGTTATTCTTGTAACTTCCTTAAAAGACCACTGGCTATTTAAAGTAAAAATAATAGCATTCAAAGGGGAACTTTTTACTTTAAAAGTAAAAGGTACCACAAAATAGCACAAAGGATAGCACAATTATACTACTTCAAGGTTATTGCTAGGAGAAGTGGTAAGTGTTAACTAGGAACTGTGACATGTGAAGTAGTACAACATTGATTCTAAATAGACTTAGATAAGTTTTAGACCTAGAGCAACTACTAAAAATTACTAAAAATAAGCACTGCTAAGAAGCCAAGAGAGCACATAAAATAGATACTTTAAAATATTTGGTTAATTCACTATTAAGAAAATAGTAAGAGAAGCCATGGACTGGAAGCACATGTTTCCAATACATATGTATTTTTTTTAAAAGGGCATAAATATTAATATAAAGAACTCTTACAACTTAGTGATAATCAGACAAACAATTCAAAAAAGAAATGGGTAAAGTATTTGAACAGGCAAAAGAAGCAATACAAATGACCAACAAGCACATGAAAAGGTGCTCAAGATCACTAGTTATCAGGGGAAAAAAAAGGCAGTGGCTAACTATCTAAGATGATGGATAGGTTAAGTAGCTTGAATGTAGTGATTATTTTATAATATACATGTTTATCAAATTGTACACTTTAAACATACATGTCTTAATCGTCAACTATATCAATTTTTTTTTTTTTTTTTTTGCGGTACGCGGGCCTCTCACTGTTGTGGCCTCTCCCGTTGCGGAGCACAGGCTCCGGACGCGCAGGCTCAGCGGCCATGGCTCACAGGCCCAGCTGCTCCGCGGCATGTGGGATCCTCCTGGACCGGGGCACGACCCCGTTCCCCTGCATCGGCAGGCGGACTCTCAACCACTACGCCACCAGGGAAGCCCAATATATCTCAGTTTTTTTAAATCACAATGATATATCACTTCAAACCATTCATATACCTAATATGTGTTCCCAAAATTCTGCTCCTAGGTACTTAAAAGAAAATATATATCCACAGGAACACTTGCATGTGAATGATGATAGCTTTATTCATAATAATTAAAAACTACAAATAACCCACATATACATTAATGAGGGAATGGATAAGCCAATTGTGGTATATTCATTTAATAAAATACTGTTCAGCAATAAAAAAAAGAAAAACTGAAAAGTGCAGCAACAAGAATCAATCTCAGCAACATTATACTGAATAAAAGAAGCACAAAAGAGCACATATTTTGTGATATCATTTATGTGAGATTCTAAAACAGGCAAAATTAATTACAATGACAGACATTTGAGCAGCAGTTGTTTGGAGCTGAGGGTGCTGGTTACTGACTGCAAATAAGCACAAAGGAAATTACTGGGGTTGTGGAAATATTACACAGCTTGATAAAGACTGCGGTTACACAAATGGTTAGATTTGTCAAACCTCATTGAACTGTACACTTAAAACATATGCATTTTATAGCATGTAAATTATACTTTGATAAAGTTGATTTTAAAGTAAAAATGTGCCCTGAACCAGATATTTATAGTAACAATTCTTATCCATGCTCCAACAATAACTGCATCATTTTAGCCTCCTCAGGTTTCAGTGTCCTGATGTATAAAATGAAGCATCAGTGATTTGTCCCTTCCATTTGGACAGTTTTGTACAGTTTCAAATGCTAAAATCAATTTAAGTATAGTCCATAAACTTCCTGTACCTAGAAGTTATCTGTGTACCTAGACATACATACACACACACGCACGCACATACACACAGAGTATGAGAATCTGCCTTTTCATCTGACATGCTAACTTAATGGTATTTACATTTTAAAATACAAAAAAAAGTTTTTATTTCATAGTTTCGAGGTTGCCATAATGTTAAGTGATCTTCACAACTACTGTGAGTTGAGAATTGCTTATTGTTACTGTGTTATTATTAATAAGACCAATTTGGGGTCCTCTAGTATCCTTATGAGTCCAAATGAGATCATACTTTCTGCAGAACAGTCTTCTTTTTTTAATTTATTTTATTGAAGTATAGTTGATTTACAATGTTGTGTTAATCTCTGTTGTACAGCAAGGTGATTCAGTTATACATATACATTCTTTTTCATATTCTTTTCCATTATGGTTTATCACAGGATATTGAATATAGTTCCCCTGTGCTCTACAGTAGGACCTTGTTGTTTATCCATTCTCTATATAACAGTTTGCATCTGCCAAACCCAAACTCCCAACCCATCCCTCTCCCACTCCCTTCCCCCTTGGCAACCACAAGTCTGTTCTTTATGTCTGTGAGTCTGTTGCTGTTTCATAGATAAGTTCATTTGTGTCATATTTTAGATTCCACAGATAAGTGATATCTTGTGGCATTTGTCTTTCTTTTCCTGACTTACTTCGCTAATCTCTAGGTGCATCCATGTTGCTGCAAGTGGCATTATTTCATTATTTTTTATGGCTGAGTACGATTCCATTGTATATACGTACCACATCTTCTTTATCCATTCATCTGTCAATGGACATTTAGGTTGTTTCCATGTCTTGGCTAGAACAATCTTCTTGAACAGTCCTGCTGCTTAGAATAAGGAAGCACCACATGCTGCCATTGACTTTTCAGAATCACAAGAAATATTTAGCACACTTCACCCTGGTACTTTGGTTTTACACGTGTTCACCACCATCACTAGTCTACTGAGGACACAATTCATAGGACACCAGAATGAAATGAATCCCAGAACATTAAAGCGGTGATGCCCGAACTTGCTTGTTTATAAGAATCATTTGCCCCCTCCCACAACAGACCTAGTGAATGGAAATCACTGGAAATAAGGACTGGGATCTATATATTTAAGCAAAACCCTCCGTCACCCAACCCCCCACACAGGAACTGTAAAGATCAGGCAAGCGCAGGAAACAGTGGCTTATCGTGAGAAGCCACAGAATTTACTTGAGTCTCAGCGGTTCACTTCCCAGAATATTTGACAAATTTAGTGGGCTCAGATTTGGATTGTCTATTTCTCTCAAGCCTCACTGGTAATTAGAGAAGAGGAGATGGGTGGTAGATTATAACTAGATAGCCAGATTCTGAGGCCAAGGGTGAAGTTACCATGGTGTTGTTTTGTGTTACACATAAGTGTACCTGGGGCCATTTTTATCAAGCTATCACCTCCACATCGAGCAGATATTCCAACCTGGACCCTGAAAATCAAAATCAATCATGGTGAGATAGGCCTGGGACCTGGAACCCTTTGCTGCAGTGCTGCAATACTTGTACCTGGACACACCTCTCCTCAAGCAACAAAATACAAAGAAACTATATAGGACTAAAAATAACTGTGTGCATGTGTAGTTGGGGCAAATTCTGGACCAAAAGATACAAAAAACTTAAAAAAAAAAAGCAACTAAAAAAAACCCTGTCACTTCTGAAGAGCCAGGAGCAAAAAAAAATGGTGTTGGGAGCAAAAGCAGTGTACTGAGCATGGCCCCTGCACTCAACGCCACCTAAGGGGTCGGCAAAACATGTAGCCACCCCTCTGGTCTGACCCCTGGACACACCCCTACCCTCACCCCATATAAGGAACAAGATTGCCCCTCCTCAGCCAGCCAACGAGCAAGGGAACCTGTTACTTGTTTTCACTCCCTCCTGCAGCCAGTGCAGGAGCCCCTGTAAAGCCTTATCTGAATTTCTTGTCTGGCCTCTAGTCAATTTCTATTGATTGGGGAAGGCCAAGAACCCTGGTTGGTATCAATGGCATTTCTCACTCAAAATATCCAGAGTGTGAGTTTCCAAAGCAAGGGTCCTAATGTGCTGGCAGATGTTGGATGTGTATCTGATAGCCAAGTGCTAGAGCTCTGCAGAGCAGCTACTGCAGGCTGAGTGACAGGTCCAGAAGATGGCTCATTTAAAACATGCTTAAAGGCTTAAAGACAAGACTCAAATGTAATAACGGTAGCTTATCTCTAATTTAAGAGGCAGGCAGTAACCTCATTTTACAGCCCTCCTGTCATTTGACGGTTGTTTATCTTTTCATAAATCAATGACCTAGCAGCATCCAGGTTTCCTCAGAGGTCTGGAAGGCATATTAGTGAGCAGGTAAACCAAATCAGGGAGGGTCAAACTTAGTCCACTAGTCCAGTGAGAATCAATACAGCTTAGTCTCCCCCAAATCACCTGTAGTCAGTTTCCTATGTCAGTTTACCAGTGAATAAGGAAACAGGAAGTCACTAGAAAGTATTAAGTCTCTCCAAAGAAAATATATGTGCCATTCTGACCAGTGTCAGTGGGGTTGGAGTGCAGAAGGAAATTTGAATACTCTGAAACTGACATAGGAAAAATTTGACCACAGTCCAAGCTCTCCCTTTTCCTGGTTTACAGATGGACTGTTTCAGAGGGGCCAGCTGGTCCAGTCCTGGGAAAACTTCAAAAACATCATACCAGGAAATGTAGACAATATCCAGAATATTATCTGTGGAATCAGCTGAGGCATTTTTATTATAAAAGTTCTGGAAATTCTTCAGTAAATGTGTTAGTGACATTTTTTAAAATATCTAAACCTGTTGAATTTTTCCTACTTCTGTAATTGTTGGTTAGTCAGAATTCTCTAATTCAATAATTTCCAAGCCTAACTGATTGCCAGATCTTTTTAAAAATATATATTCCAAGTCCCACCTTAATTCCGTGGTCTGGGATGAGATCCAGGAATATGTGTAATAAAAATCCTCTAACCTGACAAAATTATAACTGGCATTTGATTTGTTCAATGCAAAAGTTGCAGAAATCAAGGAATCAGAAAAGATATGGCAGGTGGACAGCTTTAAGGTACAACAGTTTAAAATGAAACTAAAATATATAAACATATCCATTTGCTACACCTGTGGAGTAAAGAATTTTTTTCTCCTATAGGCCTCCTGAATGAAGAGTAAAACCATCTTTCTTGCACATTTCACACCCACAAGACAGGGTGTACACTTTCTGGTTTTAGTTTCTTTAAAATAGAACAAGGACTTAAAGACATTTGGAAAGAAATCTGAACATACGCCTTTAGATAGTTACAATATTTTCCATCACAATTTCCTTATGCACATACAATAATAAACATTGTGACTCTCTCCTCAGTCATATTTTATCAGTTTACATTATTGACACTGTATCATTAGTAGGATTAGGAACTAACAGCACAGCTCTGGAAAGCACATACATCAAATGGCATGTGCGGAAAAGCTTTGGAATATTCGAGAATGGGCTACAAGCTGAGAGTAGTCAGCTTGCTGTGGTCACTAGCCAGGATGTTTTACTGAAGTAAATGAGAAAGTTTTTTAACCCAGAGAGTGAGGTGAGTAAAAACTCATTAACTGAATCTCTACAGTATTTCTTATGAGCTCTACACATAGGTGATTAGGACAATTATCTGAGATTGGGCAATCTCACCCTGAACCAGAGCTTCTCAAACTTGAATGTGCATCCAAATCCCCTGAGAGTCTTGCTAAAATGCAGATTCTGGTTCTGTATGTCTGGGCTGGAGCCCAAGAATCTGAATTTCTAACAAGCTCCTAGCTTGTTGGCAATCTGAGGGAGATGCTTTAAATGAGATTTTTATTATGTCACATGAAGTTTTTGATGAATAGCAAAAAAAAAAAGAGAGAGAGAGAGTCAGTATGGCAGCAAAATTGTAGTTGAAAGTGGATATTCTTACACTCTAATTTTTTAAATCTTGTTAATAATATTAAATAACTTACCTTAAACAGAAGAGCTTATGAACAAATCATTTTCAATATCATGATTTTTTCCCCAACTATTGTGGGGACTAAAGTTTCTGTTTAACAGAAAGAACTTTTAGGGAGCAGTAGCAAAATGCGTTTTCATTTTCTGTTGATGTCCACATTAACGATTCTCTTCTTTTGTCCTCGCAGTGAAATAGAAATTCAACTCTTTGCTCTTGTAAGTTTTGGCTTACAGGCAAGGAAATTCTATTTATATAAAACTTCACCAGGATACCTTCTTCTAACTGTCTTCCAATACTTGTTGTACAGTTTGGGTTTAGCCAGTGAGAGTAGCTAACACAAAGCCAAAATCAGTGATTTCTTGGCAGTAAATATCTCCTTGATGAATCACCTTAGGAAAGAAAGCAGTGGAATTTAACACTAGGATGAGGAAAGAAAGTAGAAGCAGGTTTGCTCTTACTGCAAGTGGTTTATTTCAACTGTCAATACCTCACAAAAGAAATTTTTAATCAGTCCCATTTCCTCCCTCTGTATGCCTCCTATCATGATTGACACTTGATTGGACATATTTTTGGCAATCCATGGCGTGACTCTAACACCAGCAAGCATGCTCTAATCACGATATGTTCACACATTGGACAGGATATGGGGACTGGTATCTCTACAGAAGGAGCATTTGCTCCATGTGGCCTGAAGGGAAGCAAGTCTGAACCCACATGCAGGGAGGGAGAGGCTGGTCTCTATAGAGTTTAGGAACGCAGCTCTTCATCATCAGTAAGCCTTCTGGCAGCCCGTGTGGTAACCATGCAGAGCAGGTGAGCATAGCTGGGCTCTCATTACGAGCCAGAACGCTCAATGCCTCATCTGTAAACGACATCATTTACTACTGACAATTCACATCCAAGACTTTAAACTCCTACTTAGATGAAAAGTGTTACTCTAGTGTACACAGAGCAATTCCCTTCAAAATCATGGCAAGCATTTTAGGGAATAAAAGAGATGTAATAATAAGTCTACAAGGGCTGTTATTTGTTAAGTCCAGCATGACAGTCATGTCCACATTCTCATGCATTCTAAAAATATCCATACATGAGAACTTTGAGGTTTTTTTATGTTGAGAGATGAAGATGCTACTTGCAATGGACCCTGCTACTTCAGCAGTGGTCCAGCTTTTAAAATTCTACTTCACTATAATTTGTAATAAACGTTTCTCTGTGATCTCTTAACTGTGCAATTATCAAAACACGGTTCTAATCTCTTAGAGGCCAGAGATCCCCTTGAAAATATAATGGCATCTGTGGGCCGTTTTTCCCAGGACACAAAAATAACCTGCATACAACTTTCAGGTGTTCATAAGATGCCCTCAAGATTTTTTTCCTGTAAATGGCTACCAGGTTACTAATTCCTATTCTAATACAATATAGATATTCTCTGAGCCTTTTCAAAGAAAGCGATGCATATACTAAACCCTGTAAGCTCTGGGTAAGAAGTCCAGCAACTTCTATTTCACTCAAAAAACTGTCGGCTGTCAGCCCCCCACTCCAGGAAAACATTGGGGAGGTAACAGGAATCACCTACTGTGAAGTTCTGATAGCCACCGGCTTCCTGTGCTGGGTCCAATGGCCCAGGCTTCAGTTATCCAAGACAGTTCATTTGGTGCCAACAACAGTACCCGTTTAATTGTTCAATGTCTCCAAGTTCGGGAACTACTTCTCAATCACTATCTGTGGCGTCATTGCCATTCTGAATCATGCAAATGAGGATGTCATATCCTCTGACTCAGAAGGCTTTATTTCATTGAAAATTATTTTAAGAACTGCAAGCAGAGAATTGGTCTTTGCTTAGATGTGATTTCCAAAAGACATCACTTTGTCTTTTGTCACAGGGATCCACCTGATGTGGAGAGAGACTGGGAAGTGTGCAGGGGGAGATCCTGTGGATCAGAGCTTGGAACCACAAACATTTGTCAGCAGAAGAATGCACCTCTGCTGAAAGGCTGTGATCCACAGTCCTTGCCAAATTTGGTGCAGCAGCTAATAGTACGTTTCCGTGTGTGTACTTTTCTCCCTATTTTCCCCAAGGAAAGGGCGAGTCAGGATATGCACACATAGCACGCAGGACTGAAATAGTCTTGATTAAAGTAGTTCAGTAGCTATTCAGTGAGGTTACTTGGCTTTGTCCATTTCGAGCACCAAAATCTATTCTGCACTGGACAGGCAGTGTACCCCTAGGCCAACAATCTTTGTACTCTTGTACTGTGTAGTGAAACCCTAGGCAGTAAACATAGTGATTATGAAAAAAAAGACATTAAAAATAAGATTTGAGTCCCAATGGGCTAGCTGTGTGAATTTAGGCAATATACTGAGACTCTCTGAACCTCAATTTGCCCAGTGACAAAATGGGGTGGTAACGGCATTTATCACAAAATTGTTGTGAGGATTAAATGAATTAACATAGTACAAGTAAAGTTCCTAGGTCAGTGTGTCACATGTATTAAGTACTATGTGATGCTTAGTTATTATTACATAAGTTATCTGTGAATCATCTCTTTAACTCAGATTTAAGCCAGAAGAAACATGTGTTGGTTTTAGTTTACAGAACAAAAGACAATATAGCATAGACTTTGGAGTCTGGTAGCTCATCATACTGGAAAATACTGTAGCAGTTCCAAGTCAGTCAAGTTCAAAAATTGTCTCTTAGCTGAGTGACCTTGAGCTCAGTGTCCTCAACTATTAAGTAATACTAACAGGTGCTTCCTACTGGGATTTTATTGGCACTTAAGTCAAGCAAAGCAGATAAAGCACTTAGTCCACAAGAAGTAAGTGTGCATTTAATGTTGACCATCATTATTACTAAAAAGTAACATAAGCATAAATGTATACAAACTATAGAATATAGGCAGTAGACACCCATGCATTTTAAAACTATTGATATTACACTTACTCTGGGCCAGGTATGGTTCTTCACACTTTATTTTTAAAGAAATCTCTTGTTTGGTCGTCCTAACAACTCCAGGAAGCAAGTACTATTATTTCACCTTATTTTAAATATGAGGAAACAGAAGCCATGCCATTGCCAAGTTGCAGACTCAAAATTCAATACTAGGTTCCCAAGACAATGCTCTTCAAGAGCCATCCAGTAGAACTCTCCACAATAAAGGAGCTGGTCTGTCTGTGCTGTCCAGTACTGGTATCACTGAGCCCATGTGGCAATTGAGGTCTTGATGTGGTGAATGTGCCTGAGGAAAAGAAGTTTTATTTTATGTAATTTAAATTAATTTAAATTAATGTTAAATAGCCACCTGTGACTAGTGGCTACCATATTGGAGAGCACAGCATAGACCTCCATGTTGCATTACTTTACTAAAGGGTTAATTCCACTAAAGAAGCTAGTGGAGACCCTTATCCACACTGTTTTTTTTTTTCTACACTTGTGTACACTGGTTTCAGTTCCTTGACTCAGAAGCTTTATTAAATATCTTCTTTTTAAAAAACTGGACTTTTCTGATAACACTAATTATCCTCAGTAAATGGAGACACTGCCTCCCAAACACCCACTAATAATGGCTCATTGTTTACCTTTTTACCACTTGCTCTGAGAATGACTTTTTGTTGTGCTTGCTCAATGCCAGGCACTAATCTTCAGCTACTCTGAGGACAGTTTTCTGCATGTGCCCATCGCCTGTTCTCTAGGTAAGGTAGGAGTTCTATTTTGCTCTCTTTTGCAGAACTAGCAACTTCCTGATTGGTGTCTGAACTGAAAATGGAGAGCTGATGGACAGAAACAGACATCATGACTTTCTATGCAACACCACGAAATGTGGCTTTCCTTTGATCCTCCAAATTATGCTCTTGCTTTTGCTTCTATATCATAAAATCGGCTTCCCGGAACATACCTGTCTGATTGCAAATGACCAGTCCTCACCTCCTCAACCTACACCTCTTTATCCCCACTGCTGTGATTTAGCCAAGTGTGACCTGTCCAAGTTCAGAGAGACTCAGAAAAAAATCAAAAAGAGGAGCACATTTTTCTCCTGAGTTAAATTTATATTGCAATGGAGAAAAAAATTCATTTGAATGATTATCTATGCATCTTGCTGCCCAGTCTTATTTTGGCTTCATCGTTTTATTCAATTATCTGTGCTCTATCCAAACAAGCACTGTTCCATTTATAAATTGGACTAAGAGTATGAATCTGTCACTTTTACCGAAATCCCTAGCATAACACCACTCATAATTAGCATTTTCAAAACTGCATTTCCAAAAATCACTACTGGGATCACACATGACACAAACTTGAAATCCTAAACAAACTTTTAAAATATGGTATTAATGGTTATCCGGTGATTTCTCAAACAGAAGTCAGTGGCATCTCCAGGTAGTTCAGCCTGCGTTGCTGTGCTCAGAATCAACAGAGAAGTTCATGAGCAAATCTCCTGCTAAGTCATTTCCTCTCTTTGTTTTCAGATTGGATATCCAAGCAGAATATTCATATCTTGTTCTTAACACACTGACTCAGCCTTGCCACAGTTCTGTGGGCAAAGTGGGTATGTGTATTGTGGGTTTATCTTACTTAATTTTTAATGATATCAGGGTGGTGATTTTGAGAGCTTTTCATTACTCTTGTTTTCTCTGGATTCTCTCTTCTCTCCCACCTTCATTCCTATTGATGTGTTCATAGGTTATCATTTGTGTGATTTTTGAGACACAGTGAATCAGAGGGATTAACAGATCATTGTGATACACAAATTGTTTTCATAGATATAATAGAGGGCACTTGGGCTAGCACTTATCAGAAAGAAAAATAAATAAAATTAAATGAAAGTTTTTAAAAAACAAAAAATGAAGCTCACTATGGAGCTCTCAAGATACCCGAGAACCCCATCATCAGTGTAATACTTGTCATCTGGCTGCCACCAAGCTCCTTTCATGCACACAAATGCCTCTGTCCTCTGCTTGAGGTTAGCAAAGACTTTCAGTCAAAACTTGCATTTGTAACTCATAAATGTCAAAAGCTGATGAACGTTCCTGCTCGGTGGGTTTGTATGGGTAGGTAGAGGTGAACTTTAAAACACTGTAGAATTTGTCTGGGAAGCTAAACTAGGTGAACTCATCTAATGTGAGTTCAAAATTATGAAAAAGAAAGATATCAGTGTTACCCTGAAGTGTTTTAGTTTGAAGCATTTTAATGTAAGCATTATTGTTTATAATTACTGTTAGTGGAAAAAACATCCTCTGTGCTCTTGATCTAATTTGGTTTGTATCAGTACCCTCCATATCAATCAGAAAGCAACTCCTTGGTAGGAGAGAAATAGAATTCAGAGACAGAAATTAATTGATTAAAAAACATGGATTTTTGTTATTAATCTCTAAGAAACAATAAAAAGTAGCAACAAGTTTTGAGTGCTATTTTCTGCCATGTTTTATTTATTTTGATATTCCTGAAATCTAGAACATGTGTTCATTCAACAGGCAGGCAACCTGATAGGTAGTGGGAATACAAGAAAAAAATAGCTATAAACCTTGCCCTCAAGAAGCTCACAGTTTACTTATGAGGTGTAAGCATACTTTTTTAAAGTCTTAAGTGCAATGATAGGGATAGAATCAGAGAACACAGAGAGACATCTGACCCATCAGACTTCTTGGAGGAAGTGGAATCTGATCTGTGATTGGAAGGCTACATAGAAAGTAACAATGTGGAAAAGAGGTGGAAGGAGAGCACAGGGAAGTGAAGGAGGAGCATGGTGCACAAGGAGAATGAAAGCATTTCCACGTTGCTGTAGAGGAAACTATAAAGTAGAAATATGCCTGAGAGGTCAGAAGAGGGGGCCAGATCTTGAGGGCCCTGTTTACAGTAGGTGATAGAAAACATTTTAGGATTCTAAGGAAAGGAAAAGAAATGTCAAATTTGTTTAATTTTATTTTTTGTCAAATTCTTTTTCTGCATCTATTAAGGTGATCAGGTGGCTATTAGCCTTTATTCTGTTAATGTGGTGCATTGCATTTATTAATTTGCATATGTTGAGCCATCCTTGCATCCCAGGGATAAATCCCACTTGTTCATGGTGTAAGATCTTCTACAGGCAATTCTGGCTTCATAAAATGAGTGTAGGAAGTGTTTCCTTCTCTTCAATTTTTTGGAAGCGTCTGATAAGAATTGGTGTTAAGTCTTTTAAAATATTTGTTAGAAATTACCAGTGAAGCCACACAGTCCTGAGCTTTTCTTTGTTGGGATGTAATTGATTAGTGATTCAACCTCCTTACTATTTATAGATCTGTACAGAGTTTCAATTTCTTCATGATTTTAATAATGTATCAGTTAGCTTGTGATGCACAACAAACAACCCCAAAACCTAGTTATTTAAATGAATGACTATTTGGTTCATGATCCTGAGGGCAGTTCTTCTGGCCAAGCCAGCTCATCTGATTCTACTTGGCTCTCCCATGTCTGTGAGTTAGCTGGCAAGTTGACTGGAAGCTAGATGATCTAGGATGGTATCACTCACATGATGGACGGAAGCTATCTGCACATTCCTTGGTTTTCCTCCATGTGGATTCACATCCACCAGCCTACTAGCTTGGGCTCATTCACAAAGTGGTCTTAGGTTTCCCAGGTCAGCGAGAACAAAAGCTACCAGGTCATTTGAGTCTGAAGCACACAGTGTGGAAAATGACATGACTATTTCTAAGTCTTTCAGGTATCTAGGAAAGGAATTGTTCATGAAATGATTCATAGATTTGAGAAAGGGTTGAATCAGCATGTAGACCCTGGAAACCATCGGAATCAAGCTAAAGTGGAATCAAGGGCTGTCACCATCCAATGGAAACATATTCACTCTAAATTTAATTCATGTATCTCAGGATCCATGATTTTGTAGAAATCTAGCTGCCTGGAATGTCTTCTCCCATCACCACAACTACCAAGCACTTCTGGGAGTCCCTAGCAGGTGTCTCATGAGGGCTCAAAAACAAATCCAATCAGCTAGAACTCACTTGGTATTCATTGGATATTTCTATTTTACCTGCCCCAGCTGCCTCTGGTTTAAGTAACATGCTAGCCTCTAACACCCCTGCCTTTTATTCTGGGTACATCCATTTATGATTAACATTTCAGCTTCTACCTGATATCTCCACTGAAGATTATAGCTTCTACCAAGGCCAATCACAATGCCAAATATATATGATGTTCTGACATAGAGTTGGGGAGGATATATCTCCATTTCTTTGATATGCTCAGGCGGATACTAAAGGATTTATACTCTACCTCCAAATATTGTACATTTTATTGAAAATATTTGTAACAGAATGTAATATTAAGAAAAACTGACTTGTTTGCACTATAAAGAAGAAAAACTGGGGGTGGAGTCAAGATGGCAAACTAGGAGGATGGGAAATTCACGTCTCCACACAACTAGGGCACCTACCAGCACTGGTGGGGGACCACAGACACCTAAGGGGACAGGAGGAACCCCCAGCACCTGGGTAGTATGTGGGGCATGGAGAGAGTGAAAGGGGAGCAGAAGGGATCCCACACCCAAAGGGGGAAATTAGGGGACCATTGGGAGGGAAGAGGATCAAAAGGGAGCATGACCAGGTTTCCCCTGCCCACTTGAGCCCACAGGAGCCTGTTGAGATCCTGGGCTTGATCCTCTGCCCACCGAGGCCCCCTCCAGCCAAGTGGGTCCTGAGGGAGGGGGAGGGAGGGAAGGGGGATCAAAAGTAAAGGCCAGATCTCTGGGACCGGCAACCCTGAGGGATGGCTGGGGGAGGGGAGGGGTTCCTACACCCAGCGGGACCCACCCACGGTTAGGGGTCCAGTGGGGGGATAGGGAAGACACTGGGGGAGACCCTGGAGGGGGGCCCAGAGGAATGGAAGGGAATGTGGCCAGCACTTTCCCTGTCTAATTAGGCACCAGGGAGCCTGTTGGGCTCCTGGGTCTAATCCTTTGCCCTCAGAGCCACCCTTCTGCCACGCAGAGCCCAAGCACCGACCCTACACCCACACCCAGAACACTACCTCTACACTCGGAGACTCCCTCCAAAGTTCTGGGCCTAAATCCCACCCACACACCCTCACCCAGGACCTTACCTCTAAACTCTGGAACTCCACACTCCAGAGGCTGCCCTTTGAATGTGCTGCCTCTCTCTTTCTGTGCAGGTCCTAAGCAGAGGCCCAGACCTATGCTTGAATGTCACGCCACCTAGGCCTCACCCGCAAGGCATTTTCTTGTTGTGTGGGTTCTGAGCCTAGGCCCTGCTCCACCCTAAACTCTGCTCCTGCCTAAGTTCCACCCCCGCCTAAATTCTGCCCTAGATAGCCAAGGCTTTTTTTTTTTCCTCTTTTAGATTGTGGTTCTGTTTTACTTTGTTGTTGATTCATTGTTGTTGATTCATTTATATTTTTATTTTTTCTATTAAATCATTTATTTTCCTAATTTTATTTTATTTTTCATATTTTGTTATTGTTCTGTTCCTTTTCTCTTGTTGCCCTATTTTTTTTTCTGTTGTAGTTTTGTTTTACCTTCTTGCAGTTGTTTCAATTATATTTTTATTTTTCCTAATATATTTTTCATCTTTCTAATTTTATATTGTTTTTTATTCTTTGTTATTATACTGGTCCTTTTTTTTTTCTTTTTTCCTTTTTACCACACAATGCACCTTGTGGGATCATGGTTCCCAAGCCAGAGGTCAGGCCCAAGCTTCTGTGGTGGGAGCTCCCAGTTCAAACCAGTGGATTAACAGAGAATCTCAGAACCCAGGGAATATTAATCAGAGTGAGGGCACCCAGAGGTCCTCATCTTGGCACCAAGACCCAGCTCTATACAAATGCCTGCAAACTCCAGTGCTGGATGCCTCAAACCAAAGAACCAGTAAGACAGGAATACAGCCCCACACATCAAAAAAAAAAAAAGAAAGAAAGAAAGAAAGAAATGATAAAAAAATATGTTACAGATGAAGGAGGAAGGTAAAAACCCAAAAGAGAAAATAAATGAAGATGAAGTAGGCAAACTTCCTGAAAAAGAATTCAGAGTAATGAGAGTAAAGATGATCCAAAATCTCAGGAACGGAATGGAGGAAATACAAGAAACATTTAACAAGGATCTAGAAGAATTAAAGAGCAAACAAACAGTAATGAACAACACAATAACTGATATTAAAGATATTCTAGAAGAAATCAATAACAGAATAACTGAGGCAGAATAATGGATAAATGAGCTGGAAGATAAAATACTGGAAATAACTGCCAGGGAGCAGAATAAAGAAAAAATAATGAAAAGAATTGAGGACAGTCTCAGAGATGTCTGGGACAACATTAAATGCACCAACATTCGAATTATAGGGGTCTCAGAAGAAGAGAAAAAAAGGGTCTGAGAAAATATTTGAAGAGATTATAGTCGAAAACTTCCCTGACATGGGAAAGGAAATAGTCAATCAAATCCAGGAAACAAAGAGAATACCATTCAGGATAAATCCAAAGAAAAACATGCCAAGACACATATTAATCAAAATATCAAAAATTAAAGTACAAAGAAAAAATATTAAAAGCAACAAGGGAAAAGCAACAAATAACATAAAAGGGAATACTCATAACGTTAACAGCTGATCTTTCAGGAGAAACTCTGAAAGCCAGAAGGGAGTGGCAGGACATATTTAAAGTGATGAAAGGGAAAAACCTACAACCAAGATTACTCTAGCCAGCAAGGATCTCATTCAGATTCAACAGAGAAATTAAAACCTTTACAGACCAGCAAAAGCTACGAGAATTCAGCATTACCAAACCAGCTTTACAACAAATGCTAAAGGAACTTCTCTAAGCAGGAAACACAAGAGAATAAAAAAACCCACAAAAACAAACCCAAATCAATTAAGAAAATGGTAATAGGCAAATACATATTGATAATCACCAAGAATGTAAATGGATTAAATGCTCCAACCAAAAGACATAGACTGGTTGAAGGGATACAAAAACAAGACCCTTATATATGCTGTCTACAAGAAACCCACGTCAGACCTAGGGACACATGCAGACCAAAAGTGAGGGATCAAAAAAGATATTCCATGGAAATGGAAATCACAAGTAAGCTGGAGTAGCAATTCTCATCTCAGGTAAAATAGACTTTATAAGAAAGACTGTTACAAGAGATAAGGAAGAACACTACATAGTGATCAAGGGATCAATCCAAGAAGACATAACAATTATAAACATTTATGCACCCCACATAGGACCACCTCAACACATAGGCAAACGCTAATAGCCATAAAAGGAGAAATCGACAGTAACACAATAATAGTGGGGGACTTTAACACCCCACCTACACCAACAGACAGATCATCCAGACAGGAAATAAATAAGGAAACACAAGCTTTAAATGACACAATACACCGGATAGACTTAATTGATATTTTTAGGACACTCCACCCAAAAGCAGAAGAATACACTTACTTCTCTAGTGCACACAGAACGTTCTCCAGAAGAGATCACATCTTGGGTCACAAATCAAACCTTGGAAAATTTAAGAAAATTGAAATCTTACCAAGTATCTTTTCCAACCACAATGCTATGAGATTAGAAATCAATACACGAAAAACACAGTAAAAAACAGAAATACATGGAGGCTAAACAGTGCACTGCTAAATAACCAAGACATCACTGAAGAAATCAAAGGGAAAATTTAAAAAATACCTAGAAACAAATGACAATGAAAACATGATGATCCAAAACCTATGGACACAACAAAAGCAGTTCTAAGAGGGAAAGTCATAGCAATTCAAGCTCACCTCAAGAAACAAGAAAATCTCAAATAAACTATCTAAGTTTACACCTAAATCAACTAGACAAAGAAGAACAAAGGAAATCCAAAGTTAGGAGAAGGAAAGAAATCATAAAGATCAGAGTAGAAATAAATGAAACAGAAACAAAGAAAACAATAGCAAAAATCAATAAAACTAAAAGCTGGTTCTTTGAGAAGATAAACAAAATTGATAAACCTTTAACCAGATTCATCAAGAAAAAAGGGAGAGATCTCAAATCAATATAATTAGAAATGAAAAAGGAGAGACTACAGCTGACACTGCAGAAATCCAAAAGATCATAAAAGACTACTACAAGCAACTATATGTGAATAAAATGGACAAACTGGAAGAAATGGACAAATTCTTAGAAAAGTGTTGAACCAGGATTGAACCACGAAGAATTAGAAAATATAAACAGACCAATCACAGGTAATGAAATTGAAACTGTAATTAAAAATCTTTCAGCAAACAAAAGTCCAGGACCAGAAGTCTTCACAGGAGAATTCTATCAAACATTTAGAGAAGAGTTAATACTTATCCTTCTCAAACTCTTCCAAAAAATTGCAGAGGGAGGCATGTTCCCAAACTCATTCTATGAGGCCACCATAACCCTGATAACAAAACCAGACAAAGATATCACAAAAAAAGAAAATTAGAGACCAATATCACTGATGAAGAGAGACGCAAAAATCCTCAACAAAATACTAGCAAACAGAATCCAACAACACATTAAAAAGATCATACACCGTGATCAAGTGGGATTTATCCCAGGGATGCAAGGATTCTTCAATATACACAAAACAATCAATGTGATACACCATATCAACAAATTAAAAAATAAAAACCATATGATCCTCTCAATAGATGCAGGAAAGGCTTTTGACAAAATTCAACACCGATTTATGATAAAAAAAACTCTCCAGAAGGTCGGCATAGAGGGAACCTACCTCAACATAATGACAGCCATGTATGAAAAACCCTCAGCAAACATCATTCTCAATGATTCAAAACTGAAAACATTTCCTCTAAGGTCAAGATCAAGACAAGGATGTCCACTCTCACCACTATTATTCAATATAGTATTGGAAGTCCTAGCCACAGCAATCAGAGAAGAAAAAGAAATAAAATAATACAAATTGAAAAGAAGAATCAAAACTGTCATTGTTTGCCAATGACATGATACTATACATAGAAAATCCTAAAGATGCCACCAGAAAACTACTAGAGGTAATCAGTGAATATGGTAAGGTTGCAGGATACAAAATTAATGCACAGAAATCCCTTGCTTCCCTATACACTAACAATGAAAGATAAGAAAGAGAAATTAAGGAAACAATCCCATTTACCATCGCAACAAAAAGAATAAAATACCTAGGAATAAACCTACCTAAAGAAGAAAAAGACCTGTACTCAGAAAATTATAAAATACTGATAAAAGAAATCAAAGATAACATAAACAGATGGAAAGATATACCACAATCCTGGACTGGAAGAATCAATATTGTGAAAATAACTATGCTAACCAAAGCAATCTACAGAGTCAATGCAATACCTATCAAATGGCATGTTTCACAGAACTAGAACAAGAAATTTTACAATTAGTGTGGAAACACAAAAGACCCCGAATAGCCAAAGCAATCTTAAGAAAGAAAAATTGAGCTAGAGGAATCAGGTTCCCTGACTTCAGACTATACTACAAAGCTACAGTAATCAAGACAGTATGGTACTGGCACAAAAACAGAATTATAGATCAATGGAACAGGATAGAAAGCTCAAGGATAAACCCATGCACATATGGTCAACTTATCTTTGACAAAGGAGGCAACAATATACAGTGGAGAAAAGACAGCCTCTTCAATAAGTGGTGCTGGGAAAACTGGACAGCTACATGTAAAAGAATGAAATTAGAACACTCCCTAACACCATACACAAAAATAAACTCAAAATGGATTAAAGACGTAAATGTAAGTTCAGACACTACCAAACTCTTAGAGGAAAACATAGACAGAACACTCTATGACATAAATCACAGCAAGATCCTTTTTGACCCACCTCCTAGAGAAATGGAAATAAAAACAAAAATAAACAAATTGAACCTAATGAAACTTAAAAGCTTTTGCACATCAAATGAAACCATAAACAAGATGAAAAGACAACACTCAGAATGGGAGAAATTATTTGCAAATGAAGCAACTGACAAAGGATTAACCTCCAAAATATACAAGCAGCTCAATATCAAAAAAACAAACAACCCAGTCCATAAATGGGCAGAAGACCTAAATAGACATTTCTCCAAAGAAAACATACAGATAGCCAACAAATACATGAAAAGATGTTCAACATCATTAATTATTAGAGAAATACAAATCAAAACTACAATGAGGTATCACCTCACACAGGTCAGAATGGCCATCCTCAAAAAAATCTACAAACAGTAAATACTGGAGAGGGTGTGGAGAAAAGGGAACCCTCTTGCACTGTTGTTGGAAATGTAAATTGATACAGCCACTATGGAGAACAGTATGGAAGTTCCTTAAAAATCTAAAAATAGAACTACCATATGACCCAGGAATCCCACTACTGGGCATATACCCTGAGGAAACCATAATTCAAAAATATACATGTACTACAGTGTTCATTGCAGCACTATTTACAATAGCCAGGACATGGACCCAACCTAGATGTCCATTAACAGGTAAATGGATAAAGAAGATGTGGCACATATATACTATGGAATATTTCTAAGCCATAAAAAGGAATGAAATTGAGTTATTTTTAATTTAACTCACTATTTTTAATGAGGTGGATGGACCTAGAATCTGTCATACAGAGTGAAGTAAGTCAGAAAGAGAAAAATAAATACCATATGCTAATGCATATATATGGAATTTTAAAAAGTGTTGCTGATGAACCAAGTAGCAGGGCAGGAATAAAGATGCAGATGTAGAGATGGAATTGAGGGCATGTGAGGGAAGGGGAAGCTGGGATGAAGTGAGAGAGTAGCATTGACTTATATGCACTACCAAATGTAAAGGGGATGGCTAGTGGGAAGCTGCTGCATAGCACAGGGAAATCACCTCTGTTCTTTGTGATGACCTAAAGGAATGGGAATGGGAGAGTGGGAGGGAGGCTCAAGAAGGAGAGGATATGGGGATATATGTATACATATACCTGATTCACTTTTGTACAGCAGAAACTAACACAACATTGTAAAACATTTATACTCCAATAAAGATGTGAAAAAAGAAAAACTTGTTCTTATTTATTTATTTTTATTTATTGCTTTTTTTTTTTTTGCTTTCTTTTTGTTTGTTCTTGCTTTTAGCTTTCTTGTTTATTTTGTTTTTGCTGATGTAAACTTACAAATGAATAAAAACCTCCACCTTCACCAACCCAGAGGAAGATGCCACAAATTGTGTTTTTAAAAGTATAACTTCTCCTTCTCCCACAACTTGGGGGAGAGTACACAGCTTTTATATTTCAGGTCCACAAAGATAGAATAAGTCAGGAAGAGGGATAAAAGGGATGTTTGAACTAAAGAGAAAGAATTACCCAATCTCTAGTGGCTTCCCTGAGTTAGAAGGAATTCAGTGATTACTTTCCTTGAGGAATGTAATTGTGCCCCCCCCCCACCTTCCACCCATACTCAAGGGAAGCAGGACCTCTGGGAAACGGTTGGATAAAGGCTTGAGGACTGATCATTTAGAAGTCTTCCTAACCAGATCACAGAGCCACCCACTTTTTAATGGAACAGGGAGCCTTACACATGAGCATCTCATAAAAGTCAGTGATGGACTGAAGGGTTTCCATCCTAAGATGGGAAAGCATCTTGGTTGCTGTAAAGAGCCTAGCACAGGGTGAACAATCACCAAACCATGACCGAGTTTGAAAATCCTGCAAACCCGGATGGATAGAAACTGAGATTGATTTACTTCACTCAGCAAAGCAAATGTAGTGGTTTTCACACACAAGTGAAGAAAATACAGGTTACACAACTTCTTCAGTTTTTATCACCAAATTTCTCTTTCTCTCCCTAGGATCCAGGCAGCTGGCACTGGGCCAGGGAAGAATTCAAAACCAAATATTAAGCCATATTCACAGCAACCATTTCCCTCACACAACCACCTCTTTGTTATCACACCAAGCCATCTTCCTGGATCTCTGTGCCTGAGGATAAATTCTCTCCCAGAACATTGAACAATGTCGAGTGCAAATAGATCTCTAATGTATCTGCCATATTTTACCCAAATGTGGCCAGTGAGTTCTGAATTCCAGAGGTGGGTACACATGGGACTCAAACCCTCATGCTGGTTCTCAAAGGAAATATGAAGCTGAAAAAGTCAGGTCCCCCAACATATTAGTAAACAGGTCATATTTATAACCTGGACTAGAATTTGCCAAATGTTAAAATGAAGCCCATAATCAGAGTGAATAAACACATTAAGAGTTTATTACTTGCTCACATCACAATCAGATGGAATCAGCAAGGGTTTCTGCTCCATACAGTCATTCGGGGATGCAGTCTTCTGACACATTGTAGTAGCACCATCTTCCCAGGCTTCATCCTTCTCTGCATGAAGCCAGTGATAGGGTGAAAGCCAATGATGTGACAAGAGCATGTGAGAATGTTCCATGGACCAAGGCTTGAAGTTGCATGTAGCACTTATCTCCAAATTCCACTATGACAAATTCAAGCTCATGGTCCCCACACATTTTTGTTCACTGCAAAGAAAGCTGGGAAATGCATGCCCAGGAATCACTGGAAATTAATTTAGTAAACATCTAGCCAGTCTCAAGTCTAAGCCACAGGAATCATAGCTCTTTTTCCCTCCTTATGTTTCTCCATTTTCCTGGGTTGGATGTGCTACTGACTGAGGAAATCACAGAAGAAAGTTTTAAATTATGACTATTTTCCAATGGCCTCAACAATTTACAAAAATCTTAATTTTTTGTGTGAGAGTTAAATTCTAGAAATATGTAGATGGATCAACTCCTTATTTTAATAATTATTTCATGGTGATTCTCTAATTTATTCTGGTGGATATGGTGACCAGGCAATGTAAAATACAGGAAATCTAATTTTTAGTTCCTCAGAAAGGTACAAACATTGCCTTGCTCCATAATTTTACTAATGTGATGGGAGATTGGCATTTGCACTCAAAAGCCTCTCCAGACTGAGGTCACTGCTATGGCCCTGGAGACTTGGCTTCAGGAGGCCAAACCGCAGATCTGAATGCTCCCTAGTGAGTTATGGGAATGGAATTGAATATGCATATGCTTGGGGTGGGAGTGTCCTCATCAAGGAGGCTACTGAGTCCCTGCCTTCTGTGGAAGACTGAGAAGTAAGTCTATGAGGCTAGACAGGTAATCTACTTGTTCTCCCCTTGGAAGTGCTGGAGACAGGGCACACTTTCCTGCCAGACTCCCTTTCCAATATTCCACACTGCATTGCCCTTTTACTGACTACATTCACCCACAAGGCTACACCAGGAAATTAGTTTAGGGAGGGTCTCACATAAAACTTCTCTTTCTTAATATTCTATGAATTCAGTCTATCTTCAGTCAGCCTCCAATTTCTAATGAATTCCTTCTTCTCTAAATATATTTCAATTCTTTCCATTTATCTCACTGTCAATTTTTGTCCAAGATCCTGTTCTGTTAAAGGCTGTCTTACATGAGGTAAAAATAACTTTAAAAGTTTCAGAGACATTTTAAAAGGTTTAGGGATTCAGAAAAGTTGACACAAATTTCAAAGGAGAAAGGATCAAAAAGAATTTTTCATGATGTGGTCCCCTGAATGTCTACAAAAAATCACCTGGGCTACTTTTATTTTACAATGCAGATCTCTGGGCCCCACTAGAGACCTACAAATTCAGACTTTCCAAGGGATAGAGTCAGGATTCAGAATTTTTAAGCCAATTTCCTAGGTGATTCTAATTCACATTAAAACTAAGATTTACTAAACTAAAGGATAATTAGGTTCCTTGATAAAGTACATTTATCTTATCTCAAGAAAAAAGTTCAGTATATATTTATGGAGATTTGCAAACTGTCTATATTATTATTATATGAGTAGCATAATGATGACTATGAAGGAAAATTAAGTGCTCCCCATCTCACACTCTTTACCCCAGCAAAAGGCTGATGTCCAAATAGATACACCATAATCATTGAGCTGGGTGATTCATTCAAGAATATCCTGAAGGCACCATGACATCTCCACCTCACTTTCTTCGTAGAAGACTAGAGAGGGAGAGGAAGACAGGAGGAAGCTATTGCCTCTTTCTTAATCCCTCCCTGGATTGTGGGGGTGGGGGAGGAAAAGGAACATTGAACTTGTCCTTCCTCCTTCAAAGGTTTGACCCAATAGACTCTCTCATAAGGTGTTTTAGTTATCTACAACTGCATAACAAACTAGCTCAAAACTTAGTGGCTTAACAATATGTTATCTCCGTGGTTCTATCGGTTGAGTAATTTCAGCTGGAGAGTCTTGCTTGGTATTTCTCATGCAGTATCCATCAGGTAGCAACTGGATCTGGAGATTTCTGAAGGTTCACAGGACAGGTGTGCAAAATCACTCATATTGCTAGAAATTGATGCTGGTTGTCAGCTTGGAGCTCAGTGTGGCCTCTCTCTGTGACTTGTGGCTTCTCACAGCATTGAGATGGTGTGGGAGGTCTGAGAAGGACTGGTCATCCCAGAGCAAGCATTCCAGGCAGAAGCTGCAAGACTTCTCATGTACTAGCCTCAGAAGTTCCAGAACATCCCTTCTAATTCATTCTATTGTTTGAGCAAGTCACTTATGGAAATAGTCTTCTTGTTATGATGTGGGTGGTGATAAGGTCTCATTAAAGAAGAACATGAGGTGTGGGAGATAATCTAACAGCCGTCTTTGGAAAATACAATCTTCCATAGAGGGTGGCTTGGAAATATGGTACAGAGCTTGCTTCTATTTTCTACGAAGGGAACTTGGAAGGGAATGAAGAAGGTATCCAGGATTCTGGGAATGGGATAAGATAGGCCCAGTAGGTTATACAGAAGGTAGCATTGGGAAATTCTGAGAGGCCAGCCAAGCCCAGATCCCTGTGGTTCAGCGTGCCTTGGTGTTACAGAAAAGGGAACAAAGGAAGGGAGTATTCATTACCTATAAAAATATGCCAGGGGTGAGGATTGGGGGGGGTGCAGAAGCCCACACTGCACCACTTCCACATGGAGTGAATAGACAGCACAACTATATGTACACATACCCCATGCTGATGACAAAGAACAACACAAATGTTCTCAAACAATACTTCTTCCTCAGGCATGGGATGGGATGTACTGGGAAGTGCCCAGAATGCACACAGACATGAGGGGCAAGAATAAGAGGGAGTTATTGAAAGAGAAAGATTGCCTTTCCTTCTTCTCTACTAAGTTCCTTGAAGTTGGACAGAAGATAGTTACAGAAGACAGTGATTCTTGAATATGAATGAATATGTGCTTCCATGAGACTGAGAGCTTAATAATGAGATTAGAATGCAAAGCACTATTCAAGGCTGAATTTATCAGCATGGATACCTTAATGGTATTTTATACTTTTCTTCTATGTACCTCCTCCCCACCTACCCCCTAAAGGCAGGAACAAGGGGTTGTGAACTTGAAAAATTATAATAACAGCTTAAAAAATCCACTCCATGTTTGAGTACTATAAAAATGCTCAAGCAAACTTTCTATATGCAAATACTTCTTTGAAATAAAAAATTTGACTTACCCTCCAATAAGAAGATCCTGAAAATTAGACCTAATTGTTATGTCAGAGCAGGTTCTCTGGCAAAAAGGATGTGAAATGTGGGGTGTTTTTGGTTCCATAGAGATACCTGTTTCAATCCAGGAATAGTGCCATGTGGTCATTTACAAATGTCTGCCCCTGCCATTAGTCTGTAAGCTCCCTGAGGGCAGGAGACCATCGACTGTATTTCTATCATCCAACATGGTACCTTGCACAGGAAGGTATTCAGTATTTGTTGAGTGAATGATTGAGTTGAATTGAAGAGTCAAAGAGGCACAGAACTCTAAAGGTAAAAGAGACTTTTGAGACCATTTAATTCAACCTTCATCTCCCAAATTATGCTTCTGATTCCATAGAGCTTGAAGAACCTACTCACCATAATGATGAATGTTGGTGTCAGAGCAAGGACAGGAATACATGTCTCTTGTCTCTGCATCCTGGGGTTTCCCAACCAAGTACATTTCTTTCTCCACACTGTGGTGACCCAGGAGAACTGGGTATTAATCACATGGGTTCAGTCTGGTTGTGTCTCCAAGTTAATATCAACAATATTTTCTTGCTTTTCCCCTCTCACTTCAAAGGCATATAATTTAATTAAAAGAAAAGGTTCATAAGTAGAAAAAAATGTCCACGAAAACTAAACCTATCTAGAAGGAAGAAATAAGGGCAGAAAGGGGGTTCTTGTCTGACCTGATTTAGCAATAAGTACATGGTATATCAAAGAAACAAATCATATCACCTCACTGAAAAATATCTAAATTCAGTTATTCATTCAACAATATCTATTGACCACCTACTATGTGCCAAACACTGTTTTAGGAGTTGAGGAGCAGCAGCAAATAAGACAAAGTCCTTTCTTCAAGTACATTATACTCTAGTTGGGGAGGCAGAAGTAAATACACAAACAGGAGAATTTCTGAGAGTTATGAGTAATCTGAAGTATAGCAATATCATCCTGGGTTATGGGACAACTGCTGGATGAGAGTTTCCTTTGGTGTGGATGGCCAGGAACGACCTATGAAGAGGTGATATTTCATCTGGGATTTAAACAATAAGAAGGAACTTGCCATGCTAAGTGCTGAGGAAATATTGTTTCGAGCCAAAGGAACAGCAAGTACAAAGAAGTAGAGGCAGTATGATTTTGAGGAAAATGAAGAGAGAAATGGAGGCAGGGGAAAGAGCTTGAGAAAAAACAATATAATAACAATAATAAAATTTTTAGTATGAAAATACATGACATGTTTGGAAACAAGCAATTCTGATGTGGCTGAAATAGGATATGGATGGGAATGAGACTGAAAACAAGGCTGAGAAGCAGTGAAGGGCATTTGAGAGTCTAGACTTTATTCTTCAAATAATAGGAAATAAAGGGATTTGTTGGAATGGATGAAAACAGACACTGGGTGGAAGCATGAAGAGACTAGAGGCAAGGAGTACAGATAAAAGATATTGATTAACATGGTCCAGTTAATACTGGGAAGCAGAAGTAGTAGAGTGGCACTGGTCTAGGAAAGGAGGAGAGAGAATTAAGGGACATTTCAGGGATGGGATTATAATATGTGTAGGTACCAATTAGATGTAAGGTTTGAGGGAGGGGAGGGATCAGAAAACTTTATGGTTTCTGGATAGTGGTGGAGGGGGAACCAGTAGTTAACATACATAGGAGCAATTATTTGAGATGAGTTCAGTGCAGGTCATATCTAGAGGGTCAGACATCTGTGGAATAGCCAAGGAGAGCTGTCTGGCCAGGTATTGGGAGATGAGGTCTGGTTTTGAGAAGGAAGGGGTAAAGATGCAGTTGTGGATGTCATAGGCATATAAATGAGAGTTAAATCCGTGGGAATGGATGAGGTTACTTAGAAGAGGAAGGGGGTTGAAGAAAGAGAACGTTGAGGAGAAGAGGGCAGTAAAGACAAGTAGAAGAGAACCTTAGGAGACAATTTCATTTAAGGTGTAACCGAGCAAAAAAGAGCCAGTGAAGTGTACTAAAAAGGGATGTAGAGTGGTAGGAGGGAAATCAGAAGAAAGTATTGTGTCAGAAGTAATTGGATGAAAAAAGAAGGGAATCAAAAGTGTCAAAAATACTGTCAAGAAGAGAGTAGACCATAGCTGGAGTTTTATAATTATTATTTCTGTAGATTGACCAAATTCTATCCAGAAGGATAGTTAAGGATACATTACTATTCTGAAAATAAATATAAATTGTGCCAAAGTGCATAGTTTTCTGCTCCAATGAAAGCTTTGCCCACTTTCAAATATGAGCACTTTTAAATTAAAATAAGGACCAAGTTCACAGTTAGAAGTATTCCTTCCTCCCTCCCTTCCCCAATTGCATGTAAATGATGAATAAATAATGTAGCAATTTAATAAGTAACTGTACTTTTGAACTTACCTTTAATAGGAATCCACCAGAAGAGTGATTTTAAAGAAACACTATAAAAATATTCTGCTTATGTTTAGTCAAATTAAGGCTTTTAGGGAAATAAATGAAGGAGATAAATAAGAGGAGTTTACTAGTTTACTAAAAATAGGGTACTTTGAACAAAATAGAAAGCGGCATGCATGTCTTATGTATACAATTGATACAAAGTAGTGTTATTTAGCTTCTAACCACTGTTACCTGAATGGATGATCATCTATGAATTTTTAATTGCAAGTTGCAATCTGAGCTCAATCAAAATTAATACCTATCAAAACAATAGATTTCATTTTTGTCTGCACAGTATAATTACCACATTGACGTAGTACCTTGCATGGCATGTTATCATGAAGGTCAGACCATGGTCTTTCAAACACATCATTTTCCTTGGACTCTATCTTAACATCAATCACTTCAGAGGACCTCTGCTAATGTCATTACAGAGACATAGAAAATAAGGTCTGCCACGTTATTAATGTGCCATTATTTTGCAAAAGAGAAAAATCTAACAAGAATTTAAAGAAAAGAGGTAGGTGGGAATGGGAAGAAAAACATATCAAAATGTGAAAATCAAGGAAGACAACTTGTTCAGATTCCAACAGTCCACAACACAGTACATTATACCTGTCTCATAAATTTTCCTTTAGCTTGGGATAGAAAATTAAGTTACCACATTTCTGTGATTTAAGATCTTTGAATTTGATTTGAATAACTGTGTCTCTGAGGTTGTTTCACTACATTTTTTCCTAATAAGGTAAAGCTTTTTTATTATTTCAAGAATTATTCACACCACATTTTTGATCCTCTAAGATCTTAAAATGCAAATAGTGTTTACTGATTTTATTAAAGCATTAAAATGAATGCTAGGTAATTGTCATAGATACTGTTGATTACCTACCCAACAAGTCTTCCTTCTTTCCTATAAGAACCATGATTTTATTCAGCCATTCACCCTCCCCTCTTCCCTGGAGAAATCCTAATTAGCCTAGCCTAATGGTGAGCCTATCATTGCCCAGGAAAATGATATTGGTCCCAGGATGAGCCTATGACCTAAGATGGCCCAATCAAACTGGAGAGAAGGCCTATACTCTCCATCTTTCCCCTAATAGACACCAGCAAGGAAAATAATCTCCCAAATGTCACAGAGAGCCATCTTGGTTCCCCTGAGAACCATTCTTCAGATCAAGAATGGCAGAGCAGAGTTACAGAAAAAAAACCTGAATTTTCAATGACTCCATTGAACTACGGTTTATTATACCTGGACCCCACTTAACCCTTTTGATTACCAAAAATGGAAGAAAATAAATGTCCTTTCTGTTTAAATATATTTGGCTTGATATTTTCTGCTATATACAGCCAAAAGCATCTCAAGTAATTTTGTAATTTACCTAAACTCTTAAATTAAAACAACACTGTGTATTCACTTTATTCTTTCCTCACATATTTAGGTGACATATTTTTAATGTATTTGAGGATATAGAGGCATGCTAAAGCCAAATTATGTACCAAATATAATCTAACTAAGTTATGATTAAAATTCCCAGGGCC
Source organism: Globicephala melas (assembly GCF_963455315.2). Lineage (NCBI taxonomy): Eukaryota > Metazoa > Chordata > Mammalia > Artiodactyla > Delphinidae > Globicephala > Globicephala melas. The sequence continues at coordinate 16,072,939 of NC_083317.1, read as the reverse complement.
TAACATGCCAACAACACATATTCCTTTAAGATATGTCATTTCCTTATGGCACCAGTCACAATTTTAGTCTCACAATCAATAAGATTTAACATTCACAAGCATCCCAAACTCCTCTAATTTGCAATATTCCTCTAGTATCACCTTAATCCAAGTTACCATAATAATCCCTCACCTGAATCCCTATAATTATCTTCTAGCTGCTTCTAGTGCTGCTGTCTCTAAAATTTGTATTATACTTCCCACAGCAGCCAGAATGACCTTCCTAAAACATAAACAAGATCATATCACTTATTCAATACCTTCTAATGTCTTCCATCACATTCAGAATAAAACCCAATCCCCTTACCCTGCTTTACAAACACCTAAGTGGTCTGTTCCCTTCCTACCCCTTGGACCATGTCCGAACACTCTTTCCACACTCACTAGACCCCAGCTACACTAGACTTCTTTTCTGTGCCTCAAATGCTCTCCCCTTGTATCCAAGTTAAGGACATTTGCCATAGATATTCATCGCTCCTGGAAATTTCAACACATAATCTTTTCATAGCTAATGTCTTCTTTTAATTCTGATTTTTTTTAATTTTTTAAAAAATTATTTTTTTATATGGCAAGTTCTTATTAGGCATCCATTTTATACACATCAGTGTATACATGTCAATCCCAATCTCCCAATTCACCACACCATCACCCCCACCCCCACCACTTTCCCTGCCTTGGTGTCCATAGGTTTGTTCTCTACATCTGTGTCTCTACATCTGTGCCCTGCAAACCAGTTCATCTGTACCACTTTTCTAGGTTCCACATACATGTGTTACTATACGATATTTGTTTATCTCTTTCTGACTTACTTCACTCTGTATGATAATCCCTAGATCCAACCACGTGGCTACAAATGACCCAATTTCATTCCTTTTTATGGCAGAATAATATTCCACTGTATATATGTACCACATCTCCTTTATCCATTTTTCTCTCGATGGGCATTTAGGTTGCTTCCACAATCTGGCTATTGTAAATAGTGCTGCAATGAATATTGGGGTGTTTTTGTCCTTTTGAATTATGGTCTTCTCTGGGTATATGCCCAGTAGTGGGATTGCTGGATCATATGGTAATTTTATTTTTAATTTTTTAAGTAACGTCCATACTATTCTCCATAGTGGCTGTATTAATTTATATACATACCAACAGTGCAAGAGGGTTCCATTTACTCCACACCCTCTCCAGAATTTGTTGTTAGTAGATTTTCTGATGATGCCCATTCTAACTGGTATGAGGTGATAACTCATTGTAGTTTTGATTTGCATTTCTCTAATAATTAGTGATGTTGAGCAGCTTTTCATGTGCTTCTTGGTCATCTGTACGTCTTCTTTGGAGAAATGTCCCTTTAGGTCTTCTGCTCACTTTTGGATGAGGTTGTTTTTTTTTTAATATTGAGCTGCATGAGCTGTTTATATATTTTGGATATTTATCCTTTGTCCGTTGATTTGTCAGCAAATATTTTCTCCCATTCTGAAGGTTGTCTTTTCATCTTGTTTATGGTTTCCTTTGCTGTGCAAAACTTTTAAGTTTCATTAGGTCCCATTTGTTTATTTTTGTTTTTATTTCCATTACTCTAGGAGATGGATAAAAAAGATCTTGCTGTGATTTGTCAAAGAGTGTTCTTCCTATGTTTTCCTCTAAGAGTGTTATAGTGTCTGATCTTACATAAGTTCTCTAATCCATTTTGAGTTTATTTTCGTGTGTGGTGTTAGGGAGTGTTCTAATTTCTTATTTTACATGTACCTGTCCAGTTTTCCCAGCACCACTTATTGAAGAGGCTGTCTTTTCTTCATTGTATATACTTGTCTCCTTTGTCATAAATCAGTTGACCACAGGTGTGTGGGTTTATCTCTGGGCTTTCTATCTTGTTCCATTGATCTATATTTCTGTTTTTGTGCCAGTACCATATTGTCTTGATTACTGTAGCTTTTTAGTATAGTCTGAAGTCAGGAAGCCTGATTCCTCCAGCTCTGTTTTCTTCCCTCAAGACTGCTTTGGCTATTCGGGGTCTTTTGTGTCTCCATACAAATAATAAGAATTTTTGTTCTAGTTCTGTAAAAAATACCATTGGTAATATGATAGGGATTGCATTGAATTTGTAGATTGCTTTGGGTAGTATAGTTATTTTCACAATATTGATTCTTCCAATCCAGGAACATGGTTTATCTCTTCAAATGTTGGTATCATCTTTAATTTCTTTCATCAGTGTCTTAGAGTTTTCTGCATACATTTCTTTTTTCTCCCAAGGTAGGTTTATTCCTAGGTATTTTATTCTTTTTGTTGCAATGGTAAATGTGAGGGTTTCATTAATTTCTCTTTCAGATTTTTCATGATTGGTGTACAGGAATGCAAGAGATTTCTGTGCATTAATTTTGTATCCTGAAATTTTACCAAATTCACTGATTAGATCTAATAGTTTTCTGGTGGCATCTTTAGGATTCTGTATGTATAGTATCATGTCATCTGCAAACAGTGACAATTTTACTTCTTCTCTTCCAAATTGTATTCCTTATATTTCTTTTTCTTCTCTGATTACCGTGGTTAGGACTGCCAAAACTATGTTGAATAATAGTGGTGAGAGTGGACATCTTTGTCTTGTTCCTGATCTTAGAGGAAAGGTTTTCAGTTATTCACCATTGAGAATGATGTTTGCTGTGGGTTTGTCATGTATAGCCTTTATTATGTTCAGGTAGGTTCCCTCTATGCCCACTTTCTGGAGAGTTTTTAATAATAAATCGGTGATGAATTTTGTCAAAGCCTTCTCTGCATCTATTGGGATGATCATATGGTTTTTATTCTTCAATTGGTTAATATGGTGTATCACATTGATTGATTTGCTTATATTGAAGAATCCTTGCATCCCTGTGATAAATCCCACTTGATCATGGTGTATGATCCTTTTAATGTGTGGTTGGATTCTGTTTGCTAGTATTTTCTTGAGGATTTATGCATCTATATTCATCAGTGATATTAGTCTGTAATTTTCTTTTTTTGTAGTGTCTTTGTCTGCTTTTGGTGTCTGGGTGATGGTGGCCTCATAGATTGAGTTTGGAAGTGTTCCTTCCTCTGCAATTTTTTGGAAGAGTTTGAGAAGGATGGGTGTTAGCTCTTCTCTAAATGTTTAATAGAATTCACCTGTGAAGCCATCTCGTCCTGGGCTTTTGTTTGTTGGAAGATTTTTAATCACAGTTTCAATTTCATTACTTGTGATTGGTCTGTTCATATTTTCTATTTCTTCCTGGTTCAGTCTTGGAAGGTTATACCTTTCTCAGAATTTGTCCATTTCTTCCAGGTTTTCAATTTTATTGGCATAGAGTTGCTTGTAGTAGACTCTTAGGATGCTTTGTATTTCTGCAGTGTCTGTTGTAACTTCTCCTTTTTCATTTCTAATTTTATTGATCTGAGTCCTCTCCCTCGTTTTCTTGATGGGTCTGCCTAATGGTTTATCAATTTTGTTTATCTTCTCAAAGGACCAGACTTTAGTTTTATTGATCTTTGTTTTTGTTTTATTTGCTTCTATTTCATTTATTTCTGCTCTGGTCTTTATGATTTCTTTCCTTCTGCTAACTTTTGGTTTTGTTTGTTCTTCTTTCTCTAGTTCTTTTAGGTGTAAGGTTAGATTGTTTATTTGAGATGTTTCTTGTTTCTTGAGGTAGGCTTGTATAGCTATAAACTTCCCCCTTAGAAATGCTTTTGCTGTATCCTATAGGTTTTGGATCATCGTGTTTTCATTGTCATTTGTCTCTAGGTATTTTTTGAGTTCCTCTTTGATTTCTTCAGTGATCTCTTGGTTATTTAGTTACGTATTGTTTAGCCCCCATATGTTTTTGATTTTTACGTTTTTTTCCCTCTAATTGATTTCTAATCTCATTGCCTTGTGGTCAAAAAAAATGCTTGATATGTTTTCAGTTTTCTTAAATTTACTGAGGCTTGCTTTGTGTCCCAAGCTGTGATCTATCCTGAAGAATGTTACGTGTGCACATGAGAAGAAAGTGTAATCTGCTGATTTGGGATGGAATGTCCTATAAATATCAATTAAATCTAGCTGGTCTATTGTGTCATTTAAAGCTTGTGTTCCCTTATTAATTTTCTCTTTGGCTGATCTGTCCATTGTTGTAAGTGAGGTGTTAAAGTCCCCACTATTACTGTATTGCTGTCAATTTCCTCTTTTATAGTTGTTAGCAGTTGCCTTATGTATTGAGGTGCTCCTATGTTGGGTGCATATATATTTATAATTGTTATATCTTCTTCTTGGATTGATCTCTTGATCATTATGTAGTGTCCTTCCTTGTCTCTTGTAACATTCTTTATTTTAAAGTCTATTTTATCTGATATGAGTATAGCTACTCCAGCTTTCTTTTGATTTCCATTTGCATGGAATATCTTTTGCCATCCACTCACTTTCAGTCTGTATGTGTCCCTAGGTCTGAAGTGGTCTCTTGTAGACAACATATATATGGGTCTTGTTTTTGTATCCATTTAACAAGCCTGTGTCTTTTGGTTGGAGCATTAACCCATTCACGTTTAAGGAAACTATCTATATGTATGTACATATTACCATTTTCTTAATTGTTTTGGGTTTGTTTTTGTAGGTCCTTTTCTTCTCTTGTGTTTCCCACTTAGAGAAGTTCCTTTAGCATTTGTTGTAGAGCTGGTTTGGTGGTGCTGAATTCTCTTAGCATTTGCTTGTCTGTAAAGTTTTTAATTTCTCCATCAAATCTGAATTAAGTCCTTGCCAGGTGGAGTAATCTTGATTGTAGTTCCTTCCCTTTCATCACTTTAAGTATATCATGCCACTGCCTTCTGGCTTGTAGAGTTTCTGCTGAGAAATCAGCTGTTAACCTTATGGGAGTTCCCTTGTATGTTATTTGTCATTTTTCCCTTGCTACTTTCAATAATTTTTCTTTGTCTTTAATTTTTGCCCATTTGATTACTATGTGTCTTGGCATGTTTCTCCTTGTATTTATCCTGGATGGGACTCTCTGTGCTTCTTGGACTTGGGTGGCTATTTCCTTTCCCATGTTAGGGAAGTTTTCAACTATAATCTCTCAAATATTTTTTCAGGTCCTTTCTCTCTCTCTTCTCCTTCTGAGACCCCTATAATGCAAATGTTGTTGTGTGTAATGTTGTCCCAGAGGTCTCTTAGGCTCTCTTCATTTCTTTTCATTCCTTTTTCTTTATTATGTTCCACAGCAGTGAATCCCACCATTCTGCCTTCCAGGTCACTTATCCGTTCTTCTGCCTCAGTTATTCTGCTATTCATTCCTTCTAGTGTATTTTTCATTTCAGTTATTGTGTTGTTCGTCTCTGTTTGCTTGTTCTTTAATTCTTCTAGGTCTTTGTTAAACATTTCTTGCATATTCTCGATCTTTGCCTCCATTCTTTTTCCGAGGTCTTGGATCGTCTTCACTATCATTATTCTGAATTCTTTTTCTGGAAGGTTGCCTATCTCCACTTCATTTAGTTGTTTTTCTGGGGTTTTATCTTGTTCCTTCATCTGGTACATAGCCCTCTCCCTTTTCATCTTGTCTATCTTTCTGTGAATGTGATGTTTGTTCCAGAGGAGGCAAGATTGTAGTTCTTCTTGCTTCTGCTGTCTTCTTGCTTCTGTTCTTCTTGCTTCTGCTGTCTTCCCTCTGGTGGATGAAGGCTATCTAAGATGCTTGTGCAAGTCTCCTGTTGGGAGGGACTGGTGGTCCCAATCATTTTTTTTTTAAATAAAACGTCCTCACAGGGGCCTCCATCAATCACCCAAGCCAAAATAATTTCTCAGCCAACTGTTTATCACTTTTGCATAAACCTTCATACCACTTGACAATTTTCTTGTTTGTTTAGTATTTTATTTGACTAAATTAATAAATAAATGAAAGCATCCCTGCTTCGGTATATATCTTAGGCCCAGGTAAATGTACTCTTTTGTGCTTAGTTCAGGCATATGATAATGAGTTTGGAAATCCCAAATGTCATTGGACTCAGTCTAATGTATGTACCAGCAATAGAATCAGATATCATGGGAAAAAATGCCTAAGCCCAAATGATCATTAGAAAATATGTTACCATGATTAACAAAAAAAGAAAAATTAAAAGAAAAAACAAATGTTCAAACTAGCTTATCTCTTGGAGTCATTAGCTTTAAGTCAGAAAGACCAATGAGATAGGATAGCCCCAGACATTGACTTGCATTGGAACTGTGTTCACCAGTTGGAGTTATTGTTGACCAGTGAATGGTATTTGAAAGCCATTAACAAAAATAATGTCATAATTATGGAGTGAGCAGAACGTAGAGCAACCATGAAGAGGAAGATCAGATGAAACTCTGTGAAAATATGTGGGTTTACTTCATAGAAGATTGCAATGATCTCACTGTCTTACTCTAAGGCAATCAAAACAGGTCCTTATAGTGAAAGAGGATCGAGTTAGCTATCTATCATGATCATTATCTTTATAAGCCATCAATTTAGTAATTTTAAAAAGAGCCAAACATTTTGTGCAAGTAGGAATCATCTCTGCCTGTACACACTCTGAAAAGCAGATATGTCCAGTAACTGTTTCCGTGGTTATCTGCAGCGATTTCTTTCTCTGCTTCATTACTCACTTTGGAAGGGAAGGAGACTGAATGTTATCCTAAGACAAATGAGGATCTTTTTAATAATGGAATATGCATAAAAAATAGAGATCTCTGAAACTATTTTTTTTCACCCTCACATCAAGGAAATCCTGAAAATTTTTCCTGAACAGATGTTCTCTCAAGTAGAATTTGTCAGGACCACCTTCCATCCATTTAGAAGAAATAGCTGATTCACTTTGTTATACAACAGCAACTAACACACACAACAATGTAAATCAATTATACTCCAATAAAGATATTTTTTTAAAAAAGGAAAAATATAATATACACTTTTTAACCTACTCCTCTTAACCTTCCATTTTTCTAGAAACCCAGGTTTGCCCAAACCAAAACCTTACCACAGGTTCAGACATATTAGAACAAGTAAATAAAATTTGCTTGCAATTCATAGTTTTAGTATAAAATGCCCAATTTTAGAAAAGTGTTTCTGCATGTTAGGTTGACATTCTAGGTTATATGTTCTTTGCAACAGAATTACTGTAGGTTTCTGAGAACACAAGTTTGGCAGCCTAAAATTCCTTATACCAAGGATATGAAATGCTTAATGTATATAAGCCAATTTCCAACTGCTTACTTCATTATCTACTTGGCCCATATGTAAAAGATATGTACTTGATGAAAACATTGTCTTTTACTCTCATCACTCACCTCATGCTGTATAAATATCTATCTTTAGAGTTTACTGAACTCACCTGGAAGCTAATTCATTTTGAATTCAAACATTTGCCAAAGAACTTCAATCAGTAGACAGATACTACAGAAAAATTACAGGTGTTCCTAAAGCACATTTTGGACCTAATATGCCTTAGAAATATCTTTTTTTCTTTTTTGAAATATTGAGTCAAAATGTTCTATGTTGGGAAATACATAGGTTCTTTGCCTTCCTGTACTTGTCTCCTCTATTTTTCACCCATTTCAGTGAGTACAAAAGTTCTTCACTTGAAATTTGTTTTTGACAAACAAACACAGGGAGGAAAATGAATGAATAAAAACTATTTGGCTAGATGCAATTGCTTGGAAGCAAGATAGTGCCTAAATGAATAAAAATTTGCTATAAATAAGGAAAAAAAGTGAATCTGACCCTAAGTTGTTTTTAAAATAATCCATTTGAATTCATCAAGGAGGGTAGGGGATATGTTTTCTTTTCCAAATCCATTGAATTAAAAATTCTTTGCGGACAGGAAGCAGCTTAGACCAGTGGATAGAACAAATTTGAAAATAGATAAGAGTAGTAGCCCAGGTTTTAAACCACCTTGTTAGCTCTGTTAGGTAACTTATTCTCTCTGGGCGTGAAGTTCCCATCTGTAAGATAAAGATAATACTATCTATCTGATGAGGGTTTTGGTGTGAATTGAAAATCTAAGCATCTGATTCATGGTAAATTCTCAAGAAGTATTTGCTCTCTATGGATTTCCCAGCTCAGGATTTTACATAGTTCTTACTCAATGGATGTTTCCTGAACAAAATAAAATTGAAACTATATCCACGCTGTGAAATATGTACTATTACATAAGGAATTATGACAATTACTGGGGCTTTTTTCAACTTTAGATTCTTCTAAACTTTAGATTGCTTCCAGTTTCTCATTTGTACTTATTCTATCTTCCCACTCACTCCTACATCAAAATGGAAAATTAGTGTATCATTACAATCTTTTTAAATGTATGAAAAGTCACATTTTATATACCAATCTGGGTTTAGTCAGAAAAACAAGGTCAACAGCAGCATTACAAGGAAATAAATGAAATATAGAAATTAAGAGTACACAAATATAAAATGATGCAGCATTGAAGGCTTTAGAAGATGGTGGGGAAAGCCATCAATCCCTAGGAAATTTGAGAAGCTGCCACAGCTATGAAGTGGGACCTTGTAGAGAGATCTGGAAACCACTTCCTCTGCCACAACCTAGAGAAATCACAATCTAGAGAAGTCAAAAAAAGTTCCAGAACGACCAAGTGGAAGCTTGTAGAAAGGTCTAGACACCAGCTGCATCTAACCATCAAGACCTTCCCAAGATAAAAGTTTTACTTCACTTATACCTTCCAAATATCACTCAAGTTCCTCTTATTGGTAAATTCTAACCCAGCACCAGGTAAAGGGATTCAGGTAAATGTGTTTCACTGCCTCAGAAGGGGCTGTTAGTGATGGTGCCAAGTTGAAACAACCACAACAAACCCAGCACGGTCCATACAGTATCCTTGTTAACTGATTAACTCATCATCCATCCTATCACTATAACTATCTTAAACTTCCAAATGAAGAAAATGACATCATGCTTCCACCTAAACTAATGCAACTAATCTTCATACAACCAATGACATTCTAATCATCTAATGGAAGAGGAGATAGACAAAAGGTCCACATCACTGCTGATACTTTTTTTAAATTAATTTTTATTAGAATATAGTTGCTTTACAATGTTGTGTTCATTTCTAATGTACAGCAAAATGAATCAACTATACATATACATATGTCCCCTCTTTTTTGGATTTCCTTCCCATTTAGGTCACCACCATGCATTACATGGAGTTCCCTGTGCTATACAGTATGTTCTCATTAGTTACCTATTTTATACATAATATAAATAGTGTATATGTGTCAGTCCCAATCTCTCAATTCCTCCCACCCTCCCCTTTCCCCCTTGGTATCCATATGTTTGTTCTCTACATCTGTGTCTCTATTTCTGCTTTGCAAATAATATCATCTATATCACTTTTATAGATTCCACATATATGCATTAATATACAATATTTGTTTTTCTCTGACTTACTTCACTCTGTATGACAGTCTCTAGGTCCTTCCATGTCTCTACAAATAATCCAATTTCATCCCTTTTTATAGCTGAGTAATATTCCATTGCATATATGTAACACATCTTCTTTATCCATTCATCCGTTGATGGACATTTAAGCTGCTTCCATGTCCTTGCTATTGTAAATAGTGCTGCAATGAACATTGGGGTGCATGTGTCTTTTTGAATTATGATTTTCTCAGGGTATGCACCCAGTAGTGGAATTGCTGGGTCATATGATAGTTCTATTTTTAGTTTTTTAAGGAACATCCATACTGTTCTCCATACTGGCTGTATCAATTTACATTCCCACCAAGAGTGCAGGAAGGTTCCCTTTTCTCCACAACCTCTCCAGCACTTATTGTTTGTAGATTTTTTGATGATTGCCATTCTGACCACTGTGGCTACCTAACTACCTATGAAAACTACCTCACTGTAGTTTTGATTTGCATTTCTCTAATAATTAGTAAAGTTGAGCATCTTTTTGTGTGTTTGTTGGCCATCTGTATGTCTTTTTTATTTTTTGAAGTGGGCCTCTCACTGTTGTGGCCTCTCCCGTTGTGGAGCATAGGCTCCGGACGCGCAGGCTCAGCGGCCATGGCTCATGGGCCCAGCCGCTCCGCGGCATGTGGGATCTTCCCGTACCAGGGCACGAACCCGTGTCCGCTGCATCGGCAGGCAGACTTTCAACTACTGCGCCACCAGGGAAGCCCTGTATGTCTTTTTTGAAGAGATGTCTATTTAGATCTTCTGCCCATTTTTTGATTAGGTTGCTTGTTTTTTTGATATTGAGCTGCATGAGTGGCTTGTATATTTTGGAGGTAAATTCTTTGTCAGTTGCTTCATTTGCAAATATTTTCTCCCATTCTGAGGGTTGTCTTTTGGTTTTGTTTATAGTTTCCTTTGCTGTGCAAAAGCTTTTAAGTTTCATTAGGTACCACGTGTTTATCTTTGTTTTTATTTCCATTTCTCTAGGAGGTGGGTCAAAAAAGATCTCTCTGCAATTTATATCAAAGAGTGTTCTGCTTATGTTTTCCTCTAAGAATTTTATAGTGTCTCGCTTTACATTTAGGTCTTTAATCCATTTTCAGTTTATTTTTGTGTGTGGTGCTAGGGAGTGTTCTAATTTCATTCTTTTGAAATACAAAGTAGAGGCAATGTAAAGCAAGGACTTCTGTGTAAGAAAGACTTTTTAAGTTCAAATCCTGGCACTCCTTTTTGACCATTGTGTGACCTCTGATAAATTTTGTACCTCTCGGAGCCTTAACTTCTCCAGCTGAAAACTTAGAAAACCTATTTTCTAAGACTACTGTATTATCAAACATGAAATGTCTAGCTCATAATAAGTGCTCAGCAAGTATTAGCTCTTATCAATATTTAAGTGGCATGGATAAGTAAACGTTTCTCGATGATAACATTTCCTGATGCTCAACAGTATATTAAATTGTTTTCATACCCAACTATGTATATGTTTGCATATTGCATAAACTTTCTAAAAGAAACATTTGATGAAATTTCCAAAATTAAATGATCAATTTCTTGTTCCTGGTTAAGTAGTCTAAATATAAAGATACAGAAGACTGTGATTAAACAGTCAAGAGTTGGCAGCAAAATCTAAGAAAAGGAAAGGCTAAAGATCTGAATCATATACAAATTGCAAGATCAGCTCCTGAATAATAAGAAATTAACTGTTTACCCAAAAAATCAGCAGTCAAATTGTATCTAAATTATGGCAAGGGTGACTTCAGGGAGGAATCAACTTTCCCTACTACAAAGATCTAACCCATAGGTTTGTAACTTAATGCTCTGACTTCATGTCAGAGGAGAAAAATCTCAACTCAATTATCCTACCAGAAAACACAAATTTGTTTACACTGGCAGGCTACAACATCATGAAAAATTATAACTGGAGAAAAAGACCAAAAAAAAAAAATCTGTGGCAATCAGAATATTTGAGATGTATCTCTTCATAGCTTGGATGGTTATTCTTTTATTTGGACAAAGCATACTGAAGGTTTTTCAATGTTTGTACTGCAACTCATCCATACTTATGATATAATATCCAAAAAAGCAGCCAGCAATCCCAACTTCTAAGGCTGCCAACCACAAAAAAATTACTTAGCACAACAAAGATCTTTCTTAACCATAAATGACATTATCTTAGGCCAAACTTCCTAGACAGACTTGGATTGAAACAGTTCTTTACCCTAGGGCTATTGACTGTGTAACAGGCATACTGAGGGGGGAAAGGCAAACACAAAATGTAAGTGAATTAGATTAACTCTTCAAATACCTCAAATTTTGAATAAATGAGGACATGGACTTTTTGAACAGCAATTCTTTGAGTTAAGCCATTTCTTGCTATGTGTGCTCTGTGTGCAAAAATCCTGGAAAGTGTAGAATGCTTAAAATCATGTTTATCGTTCAAAAAAAATCAAGGTTGCAAAATTATAAACTGTATAAATAAATATCACCTAACCTCAATATGGCATTTGGCTCTAACACTAAAATAACAGGACTTATGAGAAAAATAATATTAACCCAAACACTTTGAAACCAGAGTTTCTCCTATGGTAACCGAAACCCTTTCATTTTAGGACATTTCTAATGGCTGCAAACTTTTCCATCCATAGCAAAGACATACATATCTACCCACCACTGTTTCTAATTTTACTTCCTGGAAAACTGAATAAAAGTACTTTTCTATTTGATAAGAACTCCCAAAATGACACCATGTCTTCTTTCATCTAAACTAAATGCATGCAATTTTTCTTAATATTATTTAGGTTTCAAATCCCTTCTTTATTCTGCATGCCTTTCCTTGAAAAACTTTCAGTTTATCAGTATCACCTTCCCAGTGTGGCATCCAAATAGTGTGACAAACGATGTGAGATATGGTTAGTGGGTTATTATTACTCTACCTGTCACCTCCTTGTCACTGTGGCTACCTAACTACCTATGAAATCTAAGGTTGAATTAGGTTTTAGGCAGACCCATTACATTATTGACTTATGAGTTCATGGCTGACAAAAAAACCCTCAGTCCTTTTCATAGAAATTAATGTTAAGGTACATCTTGGCTAGTCTATATTTGTTCAGTTGATTCTGAAATCATTGTAACATCTTTCTTTAATCCTATTACATTTCATCTTGTTAAACCTGGTCCTTTATTTCAACCTGATTCGGGATCCCGATTCTGTCATCCAATATAATAGCTAAACCTCCAAAGTCCATGTTAACTTCGTGTTTCCTAAGCACATCCACAATATTGAGTAGGCAGAGTCTTAAAAACCTGTGGCATGTAACCAGAGACTCTGACATTCAAAGATACTGATTACTTTTCATAGGTCAACCTAGTATTCAAAGATCCTGACCACATTTTTCTTTTTTGTCCACAAAGGTATTATCTCTAAACCATAACAAGCTGGTATATCTGTAATATTTATTTATTTATTTTTGGCTGCGTTGGGTTTTCGTTGCTGGGCACGGGCTTTCCCTAGTTGCGGCGAGCAGGGGTTACTCTTTGTTGTAGTGCACGGGTTTCTCATTGTGGTGGCTTCTCTTGCTGTGGAGCACTGGCTCTAGGTGCATGGGCTTCAGTAGTTGTGGCACACAGGCTTCAGTAGTTGTGGTTCACGGACTCTAGAGTGCAGGCTCAGTAGTTTTGGTGCATGGACTTAGTTGCTCAGTGGCATGTGGGATCTTCCCAGACCAGGGCTCAAACCCGTGTCCCCTGCATTGGCAGGAGGATTTTTAACTACTGTGCCACCAGGGATATCCTTATCTGTAACATTTTCTTCCTCATTAATCAACCTATAAGCTTTATTAAAAAAATGACTTTTGGATATTTGAAAGGCTTATTCTAAGTGAATTCATAATCACTTGTAGCAAGTACTTCTGGTTTTCCAAAGGGCTCAAAAGAAATCTTTGAGTTAATCTGTTGGAATATTTTGTCCCAAATTGATAATCAAGCTCATCAGTCCATAGTGTTCAAAATCTATTTGTTTTCATTTCAGGATGTTAGTATCTATTTTGTCAGCGTTCACTCATTTCTAGTTTTTTAGCACCTCTATCATTGTCCAAGACATTTCACAAAATGCCAGAAGTTGGAATATAAAAAACTTAGTCATGGTATAATATATTGCTAGATTTGGTTAGTGATTATATTGTCTAGGATTTTTGGTCATTTGTTAGTGTAAAATTGTACTGTACATTTTCATCCTTTGACTGGTTTGGTAACAAGGTTTGGAAAACTTCCATAAAATGAGATAGTTTCCCCATTACTATTTTTTGGAAGGATTTGTGAATGACTGCAACTAAGTCTTTTTTAAATATTTGACAGAAATAGGGAAGCCATGTGAGCCTGGAGTTGTCTTTGATGGAAAAAAAGTATAATTCTGAGTCAAGTGTTTAATAGTTAAAAGACCATTCATATTTTCTACTTTTTTAGGATTAGTTTTAGTAAATTGTTTTTTCTAGGAATAGGCCGATTTCATCTAAATTCTCAAGATTATTGATCTTGATATACTCAAAATATTTTTATTGCCTTTCTAATGTCTGATGGATCTATAGTAATATTTTCTTGTTCTTATATGACATTTATTATTTGTGTCTTCTCTAATTTTTCCTGATAAATCTTCTGAGGGATTTACCAACTTTATTAATTTTGTCACAAAAACTAACTCATGACTTTCTTAGTTTTCTCTATTATATTTCTATGTGATTAATTTCTGTTCTTATCTGGTTTTTTTTTTTTTTTTTGGAATTTCTACCATCTTTGCCTTTTACTTGCTGTTCTCTTTCTAGCTTCTTGAGATGATGCTTAATTTATTAATTTTCATATTTTCTTCTTTTCTAAAATATTTAGTTGTCTCTACATATGCCACTAATAACCTTCAATTTAGATATGAAATGTTTCATTATAATTTCATTATCATATCATTCACTTTCAAATATATGATGGTTTTCTATTTTTTTTATTGGTTTTTAAGTTAATTGCATTGTGATCAGAGAATCTCTATTTTTCAGTCTTTCTTGAGAAGAGCTCATCCTCAGTATCTTCCAGTTATTTCCTGGTTCTAAAGAAGATCTTCCATTCATGTTTCCCCTCTACTTTGAGGACCCCTCATTTCTCTAGCCCAGCACTACCCAAGAGAACGTCCTGTGATGACAGAAATGTTCTATATCTGCACTGTACAATGCAGCAACCAGTAGCCTCATGTGGCTATTGAACACTTGAAATGTGCCTAATAAATCTGAGAAACTGTGTTTTTAATTATATTTATTTTTAAATTAATTAAATTTACATTTAAGTAATTAAGGTGACTAGTGGCTACCATATTGGGTTGCACACCCAATCAACTTTTTTTCTGTCTGTTAGTCAGGATCCAGTCAGGAAGGAGTTATCTGAACAGAGAGAAAGTAGCATAAATAATTAACTATAAATTTGTTAAGTAGAGAAAGAAAGAGAACTCTAAGGCAACAAAAAAGTAGCAACTGCAGGAAGCAGCTTCCATTCCTTACAACTGAGGGAGCAACAAAAACAACAAAAAGACTCCAGAATATGTAAACTTAGAAGTTTGGAGGAGAGGCCCCCATGAACTAAGACTTAGACTTCTGAAGAGGGAATAGGGGTGGGCATAAGGGGACCACATGATGAAACTGGTTTGGCAAGTGTGGGAAAAACTTCAAATCGTATTCCGCTGTCATGTCATGAAGGAAGTGCTGCTGTCAGGGTGAAGGAGTGTTGCTTAGGCCATGCTCAAAAGAACTTCAAGCAAACAGGAAACTGGCGGGAACCAACAAGAAGAAAACCTCTTCAGCCTCCTCCAGCCTTGTGGTCCCTCTTGTGTCCCTCTTTGTGCTATCTGCTGGCAAAGCCTAACAGCACAAGCAAAAGGTGGCTTGCAGAGTCCAGGTCCCAGCATCACAAAGCCTACTATAGAGGAGGGTAGTTTCCAAGCTGAGAGCCAAAACTGGCACACTCTCTTATTTGCTTCTCCCTTCTCCTTGTCTCTCTTACTTTCCGCAAGCCCAATCTTATATAGCCTTTGAGAGAAAAAGCAAACCAGCAAATATGCCTCTGAGAAACTTTCAGTACTTAAACTAATCAACAGTTTCTTAAATCTTTGTTTCAATTCCAGTGAGAGATAGGGGAGAGAAATTAGCCCTCAATGGAGGTGAGAGAAAAGGAGAAGAGAATCCACAAAGAACAACCTGACTTAAATACCACCATATTTTTACATACGTTTAAAAAAATTTTTATTGGGGTATAGTTGATTTACAATGTTGTGTTAGTTTCAGTTGTACCATACTTTTTATACAGATACCAGTAGAGAGAAATGTTTTCTACTGAAAAAGAAACAGAGTGAGTGCAGTAAGTGGGGACTGACACCTGACACCTAAAGTGTTAGGAAGCAGCAGGAATTGGCGGGGACCATGGAAAGTACATGCCCATCTAAAGGGGGCAGTAGCTGCCCAACCAGCCAGGGACTGCAATGTGGTAATATGAGTCCATTTCCCAGATATCCTAATTTTCTGAGAGATGCCAGAAATCTGGATTTTTATGTGAAAGTTTCCAATTTCAAAATGTTGGCTCACAGAAGTTTTAAACACTGTATAAGCCAAATGAAACACTGAGATGGGCCAAATCTAGCCTGTGGCTGTGGTTTGGGACTTCTGCAGTGCAGCATGCAGACGAAAGGGGATCTGCGGGAATATAGGGACCTCAAGTATCACATCACATGGCCCACAGGAAAGAACAGCCTAGTTCAACATTATGTGATAACCCAAATTTTAATGCAATTTTGGCTTCTCATGTAAGGTTTTTTCTGTTCTTTCTTTTGTTTCCTTTCCTTTATTTTTTTGGTTATGGTCATTGATGACGTTAAGACCAAGTCAACCTAACCTATCACTGTCGACCACTAAGATGATCACTCCCTTCAAAGTGGAGTTAATTTAAAATGAACACTCTGGGAGAAATAAACTGTATAAATCAAATATTTAATCATTATTCTGAAGTTTGGGAATTTACTTCAAGAGAGTTGGCACCTCTTTAGTTTCACCATGAGAGAAATGGTCAATCATTGGGATATCTAGTAGGCTATGTAAACTGGAGACAAATTGAAATAAACATCAATATATATACACATATACATGTATGTGTTCTACATATAGTATAATAATCCATTAAATCCCATGGTCTTTGGCAGAAACTTCTGTACAGCTCTATTACAAAATGACAAAGTATATTGCAAAATAAAATATGTAGACATTAAAACTAGAATTCAGAGTGCTGTGATATTTGTCAAATGTTTCAGTAGGTTCTTTGATGGTTGATTCTTTTTGTTTGAGTGTCAGAAAATCTTTTTTTACCCATATGGAAGCTGTACACATTTTCCTAAGCCACATGGAATAGACGCTTTGACTTGTATGCAAAAGATCTGTGGTCTTTGGAAAGCCATTGTATTTTCTTGTGTGGTGCAGATGAAGCCATAAATAAATATATGTACATACATTGTATAAATTGTCATATGTTTTTGAATATCTTACTTGCTCTTATTCATCAGGAATAAATCACTACATAGACCCACATTTTGAAGGAACTGTAAACAGTGGATTTCATCAAATACAATATTTCTCTTCTGGTTTTACTTCCAACCAATTCAAGTAAGTACGTTACCTACATTAACTATCATCAACTTTACCTGCACAGCAGTTTGTACTTGTAAAAGAGGAACATTAGAGAGTATTGAAAACATGATTTTTTCCTCCTAAAATTTGTCTTTTTTTAAATTTATTTATGTAAGCTAAAGAGAGGAGATTATCACTCTGCTAGAAACCTAGAAGTCTGCATCTTCAGGTTTTCCTCTATTATGCTCTACATTTTAGTAGATCCTTCATGTTTAAGTCTCTAATAATAATCATTTCAAAGGCTTAAATGCTCAGAAAGGAAAAAAAAGTAGACCTTTAGATTATAGTAAGATTTACATATTGAATGGGAGATTTTGATACCCCAAAAAGATAAACTTATTTTCAAAAGTATACTTAAGTTTTAAATATTAATATTTACTTATTAGAGTAAAATAAATTCAAAAACCTAATTCCTTCTTATACCTTTAAATTCAACATAAAAGGCTTATTACTCCATTCATAACTCCAAAAAAAAATTAAGTCACTTTTAAAGAGACTGACATTAATTTATAATCACATTTTTTAATTTACTTAGATTTCTTTAAATATTTCTTAGTTGCATTTGTATATTTAGGTACCTAATTTTCCAATTTATAGAAAAAAAAACTTTCTAAACGTTTAAGTAATTCTTCTGTATGTAACAAATTAAACTTATACATATTATGGATATCAAGTTCTTTTAAATTTTCCAATATTATCAATAAACTCTAAACTTTGACCTGAAAATCACAAGTCTAAATTGATTATGCTGATTGCACATTTTAAATTAGAATTACTTAAAGAAACTGTGGTTTCTTTAAAAAGAAATGCAATTTATTTATTTTTTCTCTCTTTTTTCTTGTTTTCTCCCATTTCTTCTGAGCAGTGTGGCTGACAGGGTCTTGGTGCTCTGGCAAGGTGTCAGGCTTATGTCTCTAAGAGTTCAGGACATTGGTCCACCAGAGACCTCCCAGCTCCATGTAACATCAAGTGGCAAAAGCTCTCCCAGAGATCTCTATCTCACGGCTAAGACCGAGCTCCACTCAACAACGATCAAGCTACATTGCTGGACAACTTATGCCAAACAACGAGCAAGAGAGGAACACAAACCCACCCATCAGCAGAGAGGTTACCTAAAATCAAACTAAGGTCACATGCACCCCAGAAAAAACCACCAGATGTGATCCTGCCCACTGGAAAGACAAGATCGAGACTCATCCACCAGAACACAGGCACGAGTCCCCTACACCAGGAAGCTTACACAATCCACTGAACCAGACTTATCCACTGGGGGCAGACACCAAAAACAATGGAAACTAAGAACCTGTAGCCTGTGAAAAGGAGATGCCAAACACAGTAAGTTAAGAAAATGAGAAGGCAGAGAAACACACAGCAGATGAAGGAGCAAGGTAAAAACCCATCAGACCAAACTAATGAAGAGGAAATAGGCAGTCTACCTGAAAAAGAATTCAGAATAATGACAGAAAAGAAGTTCCCAAATCTTGGAAATAGAATGGAGAAAATAAAAGAAATGTTTAACAAGGACCTAGAAGAACTAAAGAGCAAAGAAACAATGATGAACAATACAATAAATGAAATTAAAAATTCTCTAGAGGGAATCAATTGTAGAATAACAAAGGCAGAAGAAAGGATAAGTGACCTGGAAGATAAAATAGTGGAAATAAAGACCACAGAGCAGAATGAACAGAAAAGAAGGAAAAGAATTGAAGACAGTCTCAGAGACTTCTGGGAAAACATTAAAAGCACCAACATTCGAATTACAAGGGTCCCAGAAGAAGAAGAGAAAAAGAAAGAGACTGAGAAAATATTTCAAGAGATTATAGTTTAAAATTTCCCTAATACAGGAAAGGAAATAGTCAATCAAGTCCAGGAAGCACAGAGAGTCCCATACAGGATAAATCCAATGAGAAACACACCAAGACACATCTTAATCAAACCATCAAAAATTAAATACGAAGAAAAAATATTAAAAGCAGCAAGGGAAAAGCAACAAATAACATGCAAGGGAATCCCCATAAGATTAACAGCTGATCTTTCAGCAGAAACTCTGCAAACCAGAAGCAAGTGGTAGGACATATTTAAAGTGATGAAAGGGAAAAACCTACAACCAAGATTATTCTACCCAGCAAGGATCTGATTCAGATTTGATGGAGTAATTAAAACCTTTACAGAAAAGCAAAAGCTAAGAGAATTCAGCACCACCAAAACAGCTTTACAACAAATGATAAAGGAAATTCTCTAGGCAGAAAACACAAGAGAAGGAAAAGACATATGATAACAAACCAAAAACAATTGAGAAAATGGGAATAGGAACATACATATCGATGACTAACTTAAAGGCAAATGGATTAAATGCTTGAACCAAAAGACATAGACAGGCTGAATGGATACAAAAACAAGACCTGTATATATGCTGTCTACAAGACACCCATTTCAGACCTAGGAACACACACAGACTGAGGGGATGGAAAAAGATATTCCATGCAAATGCAAATCAAAAGAAAGATGGAGTAGTAATTCTCATATCAGACAAAACAGACTTTAAAATAAAAACTATTACAAGAGACAGAAAGGACAATAATAATGATCAAGGGATTAATCCAAGAATAAGATATAACAATTAAAAATTTATGCACCCAACATAGCACCACCTTAATAAATAAGGCAAATGCTAACAGCCATAAAAGGGGAAATTGACAGTAACATAGTCATAGTAGTGGATTTAACACCCCATTTTCACCAATGGATGTATCATCCAAAATGAAAATAAATAAGGAAACACAAGCTTTAAATGATACATTAACAAGATGGACTTAATTGATATTTATAAGACATTCCATGCAAAAACAACAGAATACACTTTCTTCTCAAGTGCTCATGGAACATGCTCCAGGATAGATCATATCATTGATCATAAGTCAAGCCTTGGTAAATTTAAGAAAATTGAAATCGTATCAAGCATCTTTTCTGACCACAATTCTGTGAGACTAGATATCAATTACAGGAATAAAACAGTAAAAAATACATGGAGGTTAAATGATACACTACTAACTAACCAAGAGATCACTGAATAAATCAAAAAATACCTAGAAACATATGACAATGAAAATATGATGATCCAAAACCTATGGGATGCAGCAAATGCAAGTCTAAATGGGAAGTTTCTAGCAATACAATCCGAACCCAAGAAACAAGAAACACCTCAAATAAACAACCTAACCTTACACCTAAAGCAATTAACAAAGAACAACAACAACAAAAAAAAAAAACCCAAAGTTAGCAGAAAGAAAGAAATCATAAAGATCAGATCAGAAATAATGAAAAAGAAATGAAGTAAACAATCACAAAGATCAATAAAACTAAAAGCTGGTTCTTTGAGAAGATAAACAAAATTGATAAACCATTAGCCAGACTCATCAAGAAAAAAGGGAGAAGACTCAAATCAATAGATTTACAAATGAAAAAGAAGTAACAACTGACACTCACAAATAGAAACAGTCATGAGAGATGACTACAAGCAACTATATGCCAATAAAATGGACAACCTGGAAGAAATGGTCTAATTCTTAGGAAACCACAATATTCCAAGACTGAACCAGTAATAAATAGAAAATATAAACAGACCAATCACAGGCACTGAAATTGAAACTGTGACTAAAAATCGTCCAGCAAAAAAAGCCCAGGACCAGATGGCTTCACAGACGAATTCTACTTAACATTTAGAGAAGAGCTAACACCTATCCTTCTGAAACACTTCCAAAATATAGCAGAGGGAGGAACACTCTGAAACTCATTCTACAAGGCCACCATCACCCTGATACCAAATCCAAAGATGTCAAAATGGAAGAAAACTACAGGCCAATATCACTGATGAATATAGATGCAAAAATGCTCAACAAAATATTAGCAAACAGAATCCAACAGCACATTAAAATGATCATACACCATGATCAAGTGGGGTTTATCCCAGGAATGAAAGGATTCTTTGATATATGCAAATCAATCAATGTGATAAACCATATTAATAAATTGAAGGATAAAAACCATGTGATCATCTCAATAGATGCAGAGAAAGCTTTTGACAAAATTCAACACCCATTTATGATAAAAACCCTCCACAAACTAAGCATAGAGGGAACTTACCTCAATATGATAAAGACCATATATGACACACCTACAGCCAACAATGTTCTTAGTGGTGAAAAACTGAAACGTTTCCACTAAGATCAGGAACAAGACAAGGTTGCCATCTCTCACCACTATTATTCAACATAGTTTTGGAAGTTTTAGCCACAGCAATCAGAGAAGAAAAAGAAATAAAAAGAATCCAAATTGGAAAAAAGAACTAAAGCTGTCATGGTTTGCAGAGGACATGATACTATACATAGAGAATCCTAAAGATGCTACCAGAAAACTACTAGAGCTAATCAATGAATTTGATAAAGTAGCAGGATACAAAAATAATGCACAGAAATCTCCTGCATTTCTATACACTAATGATCAAAACTCTGAAAGAGAAATTAAGAAAACACTCCCATTTACCATGGCAACTGAAAGATTAAATACTTGGGAAAAAAACCTACTTAAGGAGACAAAAGACCTGCTTGCAGAAAACTATAAGACAGTGATGAAAGCAATTAAAGATAATACAAACAGATGGAGAGATACACCATGTTCTTGGATTGGAAGAATCAACATTTTGAAAATGACTCTACTACCCAAAGCAATCTACAGATTCAATGCAAGGCCTATCAAACTACCAATGACATTTTTCACAGAACTAGAACAAAAATTTTCACAATTTGTATGGAAACAGAAAAGACCCCGAATAGCCAAAGAAATCTTAAGAAGGAAAAATGGAGCTAGAGGAACCAGGCTCCTGGATTTCAGACTATACTACAAAGCTACAGTAATCAAGACAGTATGGTACTGGCACAAAAACAGAAATATAGATCAATTGAACAGTATAGAAAGCCCAGAGACAAACCCACGCACATATGGTCACCTTATTTTTGATAAAGGAGGCAAGAATATCCAATGGAGAAAGGACAGCCTCTTCAATATGTGGTGCTGGAAAAACTGGACAGCTACATGTAAAAGAATGAAATTAGAACACTCCCTAACACCATACACAAAAATAAACTGAAAATGGATTAAAGACCTAAATGTAAGGCCAGACACTATAAAACTCTTAGAGGAAAACATAGGCAGAACACTCTGTGACATAAATCACAGCAAGATCCTTTTTGACCCACCTTTGAGAGAAATGGATATAAAAGCAAAAATAAACAAATGGGACCTAATGAAACTTAAAAGCTTTTGCACAGCAAAGGAAACCATAAACAAGATGAAAAGACAATGCTCAGAATGGGAGAAAATATCTGCAAATGAAGCAACTGACAAAGGATTAATCTCCAAAATATGCAAGCCACTCATGCAGCTCAATATCAAATAAAAACAGACAACACAACCCAAAAGTGGCAGAAGACCTAAAAAGACATTTCTCCAAAGAAGATATACAGATTGCCAACAAACACATGAAAGGATGCTCAACATCACTAATCATTAGATAAATGCAAGTCAAAACTACAATGAGGCATCACGTCACAGCAGCCAGAATGGCCATCATCAAAAAATCTACAAACAATAAATGCTGGAGAGGGTGTGGTGAAAAGGAAATCCTCTTGCACTGTTGGTGGGAATGTAAATTGACACAGCCACTATGGAGAACAGTATGGAAGTTCCTTTAAAAAATAAAAATAGAACTACCGTATGACACAGCAATCCCACTACTGGGCATATACCCTGAGAACACCATAATTCAAAAAGACTCATGTACCATGATGTTCATTGCAGCTCTATTTACAATAGCCAGGTCATGGAAGCAACCAAAGTGTCCATTGACAGATGAATGGATAAAGAAGATGTGGCACATATATACAATGGATTATTACTCAGCTGTAAAAATAAATGAAATTGAGTTATTTGTAGTGATGCGGATGTGGATGGACCCAGCATCTGTCATACAGAGTGAAGTGAGTCAGGAAGAGAGAAAAAATACCGTATGCTAACACATATATATGGAATCTACAAAAACAAAAACTGTTTCTGAAGAACGTAGGGGCAGGCCAGGAATAAAAATGCAGACATAGAGAATGGACTTGAGGACATGGGGAAGGGGAAGAGTAAGCTCAAACGAAGTGATAGAGTGGCATGGGCATATGTACACTACCAAATGTAAAATAGATAGCTAGTGGGAAGCAACCACATAGCACAGGCAAATGAGCTCGGTGCTTTGTGATCACCTACAGGGGTGGGATAGGAAGTGTGGGAGGGAGACACAAGAGGGAGGAGATATGGGGATATATGTATACATATAGCTGATTCACTTTGTTGTAAAGCAGAAACTAACACACCATTATAAAGCAATTATACTCTAATAAAGATGTTTAAAAAAAAAAAGGCCAAGCTCATAGAATTAGAAAGTAGAATGGTAGTTGTGAAGGGCCAGGAAGGTGGGAGAAATGGCACATGTTGGCCAAAGTGTACAAACTTCCAGCTATAAGGTGAATAATTTATGGGATCTAATATACGGCATGGTGGCTATAGTTAAGAATACTGAATTATATACTTGAAAGTTACTAAGAAAGTTAACCTTAAGTATTCTCACCACAAAAGTGCTAATTTTGTGAGGTGATGAAGGCGTAAACTAATCTTTTTGTTGTAATCATTTTACAATATATATGTGTATCAAATCATCACACTGTCCACTTTAAACTTACACAATGTTATATGTAAACTGTATTTCAGTGAAACTGGAATAAATTAAACTTTATAAAAGTGTATTTTCCTATATATCATTGAGGATTTGAGAGTTATTTGTTATCATAGCATAACCACACCTATCCTGAGTAATATATAGACCAAATTCTCTTAACTATTATAAATACTTATAATACCAATGTAACAGTCTTCTCAAGTGCAATACTTACTGTAGACTTGGCCCTATTAAACATTTCTATACTTAATTCTAAATTTTTCTTAGCCTGAAAGGTGTTTGCCCACTGAATAACTAATCATCTCAAAATTTTTTGAAGTTATCTCCTGCAGTAATATTTCAGGATATCTTCTCAGCTTACTGTGATTTCTTAACCTGAGAAAGAAAGAAGGACTGGATCCTCTTTATGTCCACTGAGATGGTAAATTTAATGTGACTGCTTGGCTGAACGACAGGGTGACCAGATATTTGGCTGAACATTATTCTAGATGTTTCTATGAGGATGTTTTAGATGAGATTAAGTCAGCAGACTCTGAGTAAAGCAGATTGCTCTCCTTAGTGTGGGTGGACCTCATCCAATCAGTTGAAAGCCTGAATAAAACAAAAGACTGGTTCTGCCCCACTCCACTCCTCAAGAAAGAATTTCTCCATCAGACCGCCTTTGAAATTTGTCTACAACTTCAGCTCTTCCTGATTCTACTGCACACTGCCTTTGAACTCAGAATGGAACTCTACTGGGTCACCAGCCTGTTGGCCCAGCCTGCAGATTTTAGACTTGCCAGCCTCCATAATAACATGATCCAATTCCATATCATAAGTCTCTTTCTCTATATATACACATCCTGATCGCCCTGGTTTTCTGAAGAACTGATACACCCATGTTTTTCCCCCTATGGCCCTGGATCTTTGAGGTTGTTTCCATTTGTCTGAGCTTTGAATAGAAACAGATTGGAAATCAATTTCTTCTTAGTCTGCCTCCCATCTATCTTTTTTTTTTTAATATGTAGGAAAATGTGTGATTTTTGTGAGAAAATTATAGAATACACTTTCTGCATTTAACTGTTCTATTCCCTTCAGAGTATAATATGAAGATTCTTCAAAGAAACTTTTTTCAAGCAATTTTTATTGTGCTCTTTATACCAGAAAAAGAGTTGAGGTTGCTAATATATGTCTTTGAATAATCTGGTATGCAAACATAAAAGGATTCTCTTCTAGGGATATTGTCTTCTTACAATGTTAGTGTGATAGGTAAACAGATTTAGGAACAATTTTGTAGATCAAACAACTGTTCTACACTGTGTTAAATAGAGACATGAAATGATAAGATCAGCTAGAGGAGATAGCTAAGAATCTGTCCTCCACTTAACCATTAAGGGAAGCAGAGAACAGATTGCCCCACAGATGTAGAATAGATTTGCCCAGGATGTAACAAAAATTAAATGGGCAGTAAAAAGCAGAGCAGGATTTTTTTTGTTTTTTGATTTTGTTTTTAGGAATGGGAGCTCTCGCTGTATTTAAATCCTGTTTACCACTCATCTAATAATAATGTGTACTCAGGAGAGATTATATTTATTAGTACTCATTCAATCAATTGATCTTGCTATGTAGAAAAGAGATTGAGATCTAAATCCATTTCAGAGATTTAAATAGTATGAGAATAAATCGGAAAAATTAGTTTTTATGCAGTAATTTAAGGGTTTTAAAAATAGTATTTCTTCAAAGTAAGAGAAGTGATGAGGTGTGGAGACCAGACAACACAATTTGTAATCATAAAAATCTGTCTCCACTGTTGTTCCATTACCTAGCTCTGTGATTTTATTAAGATTCAACCTCCTTGCCCACAAAAGAAGATAATCATAATTTATCTGCAGGTTTGTTATTAGAAGTAAAGCTAATATCTGGAAAATGTCTCTGAGTAAGTCCTAAATAAACAGATGCTATTATTTTACACAATTTTTAAATTGTAACTTTACCCTGTGCAAGTTGCATCTCATTGACATGAACTCATGGAATATGTAAAAATGTGTTGTTTTGTTGAATTTTTATTCTAATGAAGTGCTTTGCTGGAAATTGTATAATCTGCCTTCAGGTTTCTTGGTTAAAATGAAATGAAAAGCCATAATTTCTGTTTCCCTGATGAGGGAATTAGAAAGTGGAAAAAGAAATATTCTAGACCAAAACGGGGGTGGCAGTGGAATAAAGAACAAATATTGCAACAGATAGTCTTCTCTCAAGGAAATGTTGTACCCACATTTTACTGCTGACATCTGAAATCTTTCTGTTCTAGATGGAGATTAGGCAACTTGCTTTTCTAGGAGGAGCATTAATGTGGTTTTAAATAAAAAATGGTAGCATGTGTTGAAAACTTATAGGGGCAACAACAAAGTGGTCAAGAGAATAGTTTCTGAAGTTAGACTTCTCAGAGCTATGTCGTCTGGCTGTGTGGTCAATGTGAGCCCAGCTCTTCATCCATGAAATGAGGATAATAATAGTCTCTACTTCACAGAGTTGTTGGAGAATTAAATGAATTAATACATGGAAAGTAATTAGGATGGCACTTGGCATATACTAACATTTATTATTAGTTGTTATTATTGTTGATCAAACAAACAGAAAAAGTGCAAAACCTCCTACTCTGTCTGGGGAAAACACATAGAGACCCTAAGGAAGAAAATTCAGAATCAAGACCAATTCTGAGAGTGTTCTAGATCCTGACTAAATCTCTTTATAAGCCAATTTTCTCCTTCTCTAGCAT
This sequence comes from Globicephala melas, assembly GCF_963455315.2. NCBI lineage: Eukaryota > Metazoa > Chordata > Mammalia > Artiodactyla > Delphinidae > Globicephala > Globicephala melas. The sequence continues at coordinate 16,046,257 of NC_083317.1, read as the reverse complement.
TTTCATGTAAGTTAAGTCAAAATAAAACAAACACTAAAGATAGCCTCGAATAAGTCTTCAAAAGGCATTTAAAAATCTGAGAGTAGTATGTTTTTGTCCCAGTTTAATATATGCCTCATTTACCTTGTTTGGTTGATTTGTATTTGTCAGTTTTTGCTGCAATAATATTGTATAAGATACAGTCCCAAAATCTCACTGCCTTATAACAACTAACAGTTATTTTTCACATATGAGTCTATGAGGCAGCTGCAGTGACTATGTTCCAGAATATACATCTGGTTCCCTCATTCTAGATGTACAACATCCTTCACAGGCTGATGCACCCATAACTGCCTGGGATAAGTTCTTCTCATGGCAGAGGGCAGGAACACAAGAGATAAAGTCTAACAATATAAACAAAGTTAAAACCTTACTTGAACAGGAAGTATGTCATCCCATTGGCCAAAATCAATATTATAACTACATCCAACAACTTTGGAACAAGGAAATAATCACCTCCTGTGCAGAGGATGTAGTATTTGCTGAACAATAATGAAGTCTATCACATTTGCTGAACTGCTAGGGTTCCATCAAGTTCAAGACCCAGACTGACCACTTCAATTAACCTTATTATACCGATGTGAGTCTCAAAAGTCAAAATGCATCAAAATCACAGAGGAACTCATTAAAAATATAAATGACTTGGCCCTGCCACCACCTGTTATGATTTAATAAATTTGAAAACGGGACTCAGGATCTGCATTGTTACCAACCTCACCAGTAATCACATCATACACCAAAGTTTGAGAATCCCAGGGAAAGCTGTACATGGAGATCAGAGCAAGTCATGACTGACTGAAGTTGCCTCCCTCTTATGTCTTGCTGCCCCAGTGGAGAAGGAAGGATAACACAATGGCAACATTCCCACCTGCAGAGAAAAGAGACTGAATTGGGGTTTCTGATGTATTGAATTATTGGCTTCCAATTCTTCTCCTCTCTGTTTCCCCCACCCTGCCACTTGACTTTGCAGTTCCTCCTAGTAAATTTTCCCACCTTGTTGATGTAGGACTTAGCCATGTGACCTACTTTGGGCAGTGATATACGGGTAACAGAGTGCCAGTTTGGGCGGTGATATTTATTGAATCCAGGGATTGCATGTTGATTTTGAAACATTCATACACTTGAATCATTGTAATTATTTTTTTCCCTGAAGTGCTTGATGTAAAAAATATAATAAAAAAATATTTTAAAATTTTTAAAAAATAACAAAGTGTCAGTTCCAAATTTAAGTCATGTCCCTCCTTGCCCATCTGAATTTCATGCTGGAGAAGAGCATCCCCCGGTAGCTGTTATCTCTCCAGACTGAACCCCAGAATTAGCACTCATTGACAGACTAAGCCCAAGCAAGAACCCAAGCCCATCTGAACTCAAAATGAATCAGAGCTGCCTAGACAAGTCAGATCCACCAACCTCCACCTGAAAATCATAGGTGTGCAAGAAAAAAATGATTGCTATTTTGAGCCAGTGCATGTTGGAGTGGTTTGTTACTCAGAAAAATTTAATTCACACAGAGTTTAAGAGTCACTTTCTGACACTACGTCTCTCTTCCCAATTCCAAAGTCATTTGGGTAGCAGTAGTGGGAATCATGCCTCTCTATATTGAAATGAAGCTCAGACTATAAGCTAAATATTTTTTCTCTGAAACATTAAAGATGTATAGAACCAGGAAACATTTTCTTCTGAATTCATATTATGCCATTTATTTATTTGAATATACCTGAAGAAGAAAGCACGTGAATGTAGAACAGTGAAATAAGAGGGGGGGAAAGGAATATTTAGGTCATACAACAGCACCACATATTTTTTCAAAATAGAAACAGATTGTTGTACAGAATCCAGCAATTCTGGTGGAAATACTCTGCAATGGAAGCATGTTTTCCATTAACTTAAATACTGTGTTAACCTCAATCAAAAATACACTTTCTTAAACTGAATACAGAATTTATAGTCTTGAGAAACCGTGCCTGCCATCTAAATGTGCAAAAGTCTGATGCAAATGACTTGGTCCCACATGATTTTTAAAAATTATTTTGTTAAAAAGAAATAAAAACCTAAAGCAGCATTTATTCCCCCACCCAACCTAGCACTTTTGCCAAAAGTGGGATACACAACCTGGCACTTTTGCCAAAAGTGGGATACCTTTTAAAATTCCCAAGTGTATTTTCCTTTCTTGCTGTTGTCTAATAGCTTCAGGTCTTAAGATTTCTCTCTATTCAATAAAACTACTCATGAAAAACTTCTCAAATATAGACAGGTTTTTATCACCCCAAAATTCATGGAAGCTGACATTATATTGTGATGATCTTTCTACTAAGCTAGTGAGTCCAGTAAGTGTGATGGAAAATCTCTCTTGTTAGAAAGTGACGTAACCAGTTGCCGTTTGTGTCTGAGCTTCTCTCTGGACTTTTGGGGTTTGTGGGAGCACCTCGCTATGGAGGAGGGAGAAGCATCATCATATGGACCAAGGTGGAACCTTCATGAAGAGACTGAGGCCTCAGGGGTTGCAGCCAGCTTGGGTCTTGCCAGTGATTCATGTATTTCTCCTGTGCTTCACCTTTGCCCTTTGAGGGGCCCACCAGAATGTGGGAATTATTAAGCACATTTTGGAAAGAAATGAAAACAGGCAGTGGAGGGAAATAAAGGACTGGAGTAAGGAAAAGAGGGAGGGAAACAGAGGGCTGGAGTAAAGAAGAATAAAGGTCTAAACAGATCCTGTCTCAAAACTCAAGGCAAAATGTGAGCCCTAATTATGAGTGGAAGGCAGCAGGTTAATTATAGCACTTTTCCTCCCTTTGCAGGCAAACTCTTCCTCTGGTAACTGGAAAAGGAAGAATCTCCTGTAGGTGCCCAGCCCTGGAGGTAACAAAGACCAACTCTGTATTCATTCTACATGAAATCAACAATTTATGGGATTAGATGAAGATATTTCCCAATCTGAAATGCTGTGGTGATAAATACCACCTAAATCAGCCGTCCCCAACATTTTTGGCACCAGGGACCGGTTTCATGGAAGACAATTTTTCCTTGGACGTTGGGGGTGGGGGTTCAGGCGGTAATGTGAGCAATGGGGAGCAGTGGGGAGCAATGGGGAGCGGCAGATGAAGCTTCACTTGCTCACCCGCTGCTCACCTCCTGCTGTGCAGCCCAATTCCTAACAGGACACAGACCACTACTGGTCCGTGCCGCTGCCCCGATGTTAGGGACCCCTGACCTAGAAGACTGGCAGTGGGGGGAAGAAGGTGACTTACCTACTGTTTACAATGTCCTTAGAAGACTCAGAGTGCTTAATGCTATTTCCCAAAAGGCTAAGTTTGGTACAGCAGTGCCAGGGACATCATCATTTCATAAATCTCATTTATGCCCTTAGTCACTAGGACCCTTGGCTTCTTTAATTACATATGACAGCTGCTTCCACAATCATAAACATGATCCTCTGAATCATTTCCACTCTCTGAAGATGTTGGTTTTAATGTCACACAAATTTGGTCTTAGTACTAATATTTATAATTTAATTTGCAAAATCTTTAAGCCAATAGATGGTTTTTCTATCATTTCACTGGAAATCAGAAAATTGCTCAAGTCTGTGACTTACTCATTCTACAGTGGACCATAAAAACTCTAGGTCCATCAATCATATGAGCAGTCATATCCATTTTTCATTTTTGTAATTGAAGTATAGTTGATTTACAATGTTGTGTTACTTCCAGGTACACAGCAAAGTGATTCAGTTATATATATATTTATATTTTTATATAGTTTTATATATATATATATATATATTCCTTTTCAGATTTTTTCCCTTATAGGTTGTTACAAAATATTGAGTATAGTTCCCTGTGCTATACAGCAGGTCCTTGTTCGTTATCTATTTTACATACAGTAGTGTGTGTATGTTAATTCCAAACTCCTAGTTTATCCCCCGCTCCTTTCCTCTTTGGTAACAATAAATTTGTTTTCTATGTCTTTGGGTCTATTTCTGTTTTGTGTATATAAGTTCATCTATATCATACGATATTGCTTATATGTTGAATCTTTAAAAAAATGATTCACATCCATTTTTCAAGGTGCACATTGTTTTTCAAAGAGCAGAGCACAGACATTAGAGTAGTCCCTCTTGCAAAGCAAACTCCCAAGATGGAAGCAGAAGCTCAAATTATTACCATTCTTATTACTATTACATTTTAAACATTTTCTAGTTCTCTTTCACTCTTTAAAACAAATTTTAAATCATTTGGAACTTCCTTTCCTCGAGTCCTGTCCTCCACAAAGTCTCTTCCTCTGGCTTTCTCCCACCTTCAGCCTCACTCAGATTGACAAGTGCCCCATGTAGCAATCTATAGGAGATGCTATAAATCACTGAGACACTAAATCTCCACTAGAAATTTCAGAAGATGGAAAAAACAGCATTTTCCAAGGAGAGGACTGCATATGTTTAGATGAACTGTATTATTTGTGGCCAAGAAGGTTCTAGGTGAGTCCTAGAATTAGACATAGGTGCTGTCAACTGAAAATAAAAATGCACAGCCTAAAAGTTGAGAGTTATGTTTTATTTAGCAGACATTCTTAGGACTTCAAACCCAGGAGACAGAGTCTCAAATAACTTTGAGAAGCTGCTCCAAAGAGGAAGGGATCAGGATATATAGGAGTTTTTGCAACAAAACCAGGTAGTCAAAAGATTACTATTAATAAAAGGATATCATAGGGCTTCCCTGGTGGCTCAGTGATTGAGAATCTGCCTGCTAATGCAGGGGACACGGGTTCGAGCCCTGGTTTGGGAGGATCCCACATGCTGCAGAGCAACTAGGCCCGTGAGCCACAACCATTGAGCCTGCGTGTCTGGAGGCTGTGCTCCACAGCAAGAGAGGCCGCGATAGTGGGAGGCCCGTGCACCGCGAAGAAGAGTGGCCCCCGCTTGCCACAACTAGAGAAAGCCCTCGCACAGAAACGAAGACGCAACACAGCAAAAATAAATTAATTAATTAATAAACTCCTACCCCCAACATCTTCTTTAAAAAAAAAAGAATATCGTATATCTCTCAAGTTAAGGAATTTAGCACTTTTCTGTGTTTGGGAAGATGCAAGAGTCTGGGCTCACTGAAATCATTCTTTTGATATGCACCTCAGCTATCTGAGGGCAGTATCCTGTGTTTTCTCATCCTGAGTCCCCTTCGGGGGCACCGTTGGGGATGGCTGCAGTGGCTGACTGCCAGATGGGCTTGGCAGTGGACAGCCCATTTATCTCTATCCTGAGCTCTCTCAGGGCTCACCATCCAGGTGGCTGTAATATGATGGCTTGATGACTGCAACATCCTTTGTTTATTGACATGGCAGGCAATATTTCAGTTCTCAGTGCTTATTCAACTGTGCCCCAGGCGGTGCTGGGTTCTCGTTTGGTAGAGGAGGACAAAGAAGTTTGGGGCCAGAGTTAAATCCCCTACCAATAGAGAAAAGAGTGAGCTCTGCCACGAGGTAGCCCTCTTCCTCTGTCGTCCCCCAAGCAGTATTCAGCCCCTCCTCTAAAATAAATATAGGACAAATATTTAAAGATGAGTGGTGCAAGGTGACACATTACCAGCCTGTCCAGGGCATCCAGGTGGTTCAAGGCACCAGGATGTCCTGTTTTATTTTTTCTCTCCTTGGCTCCTGCTCTCTCTTTCCATTTCTCCCTGTTTTTTTTAATTAAAGAAATTAAAACCCCAAAGCTTCTCTCACAGATGTGTACTAAATCTCAGCTGTTCCCTTAATCTCACATTTCCTGATTCAACTGAGCAAACAAAGCTATCTCCTTTATAACTAGTTGACCCTGGCTCTTTTATTGCTCCTTCCACACACTAAAGGCAAAGAAGAAGGAATAGGAGGAGGAGGGGAAAAAAAGAAGAAAGAAAAGGGAAGAAAAGAAAAAATAAAGATCATCTAAGTGTTTTACCATTTAAGTCAGATCCCTCATTACTATTTTCTCCAATCAGAAATTTGTCTGGCACTATTTCTCTATTGTTGTTGTAAGTGGATTTAAATCCCCTTTCTCACTCCAAAAATGAATTTAAGATACACTGCTACCCTCAGCACCAGCCCTAACTCAAACGCTTAGCTCAGATACAAACCATTTATATCACTTAAAGAAACTAGATAAGCGGAAAAAAAATATGAAAATGCAAGGTGTCTCTTGCATCATGATTGCTAATGTCTTTCAAGACTTGAAGAGAAAACCTTCATTAGCCTTACCCACTCAGATAACTTGAAGGATACCGCTGACCAGTGACCTCAAATATGTAGGATTCACAGGAACCTAACTCATTCAGGTAGGAGAACAGAATGATTCTCTGAGTAAGATTGTCAGGCCCCTCTAGAGATAAACAAGAGGCTCATCTACCATGTAGCTCCTTGTTTACCCACTTACATTTTTGGAGTCTTTTTTATCACCAGATTTCAGCACTTGAGAATTCTTTACGATACCCAGTAACTCTGAATGAGTCACTAACAACATAGGGCCCTGGGAACTAGACTGCATTGATAAATTATAGGAAGCTTACACTCTATGTGTGATTTTAGCCTGTTTATCGAGTGCTTCAAAACAATTGGCTGCTCCTCCATGTCTTCCACGTGTAAGAGGATAGAACAGGTGGTTACTCTAGTTTTATAGGCAAGGTTCACAGAAGTTAAATAGTAAACTTTTACTGCCATAACCAATATATTTCTCTAAATGTGATGTTCCAGACAGAAAATTGGTAGGTTCCAAATTGGCAGATGTACAAATTATGTCAGGAAGACCATAGTCTGATTCATCCCACCCCAGGGTCCATCTTTCAGAAAACCTATGTTTTATTTAGCTGTTTTTAAGTGTCTTGAAAATCCAAAGTGACTGCCAACAAAATTGTCAGTGGTGGGGGCAAGGTACCCATCACTGACAAAGAACAGAGAGCAAGCTGAACAGAAATACTACAAAACAGAAACAGACGTAATACATTCCCAATCTCGCTCTGGACGTGACTTTACAATTATAAGGATGGCCCAGTGGTTAAGACTGGTGGTCCAGTGGTTAAGACTCCATGCTTCCACTGCAGGGGTTCGGGTGCGATCCCTGGTCAGGGTACTAAGATCCCGCATGCTGCGCTGCGCAGGCAAAAAGGAAAAAGAAAAAAAAGATTAAAACGATTGATGATGAATTTTAAAGGAAGTAGGTATATATAACTTTCTCCTCCCAATCTCAGTATCAATTTGGGGTTTATTTATGGCTTGCTTTCCAACTAATAGGGTTGATTTTCAGGGATGGATAATCTAGTTCAGAGCCAGAAAAGGCACAAACCTTGGACATAAGTCCATCCTTGGGGACTGACAACAGAAAGTTGAATACTCAACTTATTCCTGTGGTATTGGAACATGTGTTTTTAACTTGGAGCCAGAGAGAGTTTTCCTCACCTGCAGAGAGGAGAATAAAAATAATACAGAATGTTACATCTCTATTAGCAGTTCCTTGCAGGGCCTGGAGCTGCAGCGGGAAGTTTCTCATTTGCGAGTCTGAAGTGCCTTTTTTTCCAAAGCCAGCTCCTCCTGCAGGGTCAGCTGGACACTACACTGCCTTCTGGAACTCACTCTAACACAAAATGGAATGTTACAACGCTTAACCCCAATTCCAGTGTGTGAGCTTTCAGAGTCAGGTCCGAAGCAGCAGCAACAGATCAAGGAGAGGAGTCAGGCAGGTAGAATCGGGAACAAACTTACCTGTTGCATTCGTTTTCTAGGGTTGCCTTAACAAAGTACCACAGACTCCATGGCTTCATCCAAAGAAATTTATTGTCTCACCATTCTGGAGGCTGGAAGTCCAAGATCAAGATGTCAGCAGGGTTGGTTTCTTCTGAGGCCTCTCTCCTTGGCTTGTAATGTTTGCCTTCTCCTGGTGTCTTTCTATGGTCTTCTCTCTATAACTGTCTGTGTCCTAATCTCTTCTTGTAAGAATATCAGTCATATTGGACCATGGCCCACCCTACTGACCTCATTTTAACTAAGTTATCCCTTTAAAGACTCTATCTCCAAAACAGTCACATTCTGAGGTACTGTTAGGACTTCAAGATACGAATTTTGCGAGAACACAATTCAGCCCATAGCACTTGGAATCTCCAGTGGGCCACTAACTCACCAGAGCTCTAAGTCCCCAGGTCAACTTCCCTCCCCACCCCAATGACAAACTACCTGTGGATCTGACTCAATTCTACAAGGAATGGTGCTGGGAACTTGACTGGTCATGGCCTTTGTGTCCCAAAAGCAATTGTACCAGCAAGGGAAGGAAGTTGAAGGACAACAAAATCAATCACTTCCCAGGAAGTCACAAAGAGCCAGAGAGGAAACTCCCACTTTCTTGTAAATTTGGCAAAACGCTGTGGTAAAGGGAAGAAGGAAAAAATATGCTAAGGGAGCAGAAGACTTAAGAACCCACTGACTCTCAAAATTAGGCATCACCTGTAGTTGCAAACTTACTTAAGCTAGTTAGGTCCTGCACTCTTAGATTCTTGGATACAAAAGAAGGCTGAGACAGCAAGAGTATACTATTCTCCCACACCTGGCTATGCGATTTTTAATTTTTTTTGTCGGGGGGGTACACTACTCAGCATGCGGGATCTTAATTCCCCGACCAGGGATCAAACCCTTGCCCCCTGCAGTGGAAGTGCAGAGTGTTAACCACTGGGCCGCCAGGGAAGTCCCATGGCTATATGATTTTAATGAAAACAAATCTCAGTCCAAATTCCGTCATACAGACAGACATCTATTAATAAATACTTACCAACAGAAAGTGTAAAAGAGTTTATACAACTTGTTCTACACACTGGATAAAGCCCTTTTAGTGGTCATACTATGAAAAGTTCACCTGAAGCAGACTCAGCAAGATTTGGAGGCAGGATTTTATGTCCAGAGGGCACCATACAGTCAGAAGTCCTCCTAAACCAGTGTCTGGACTGAGAACCCATTAAGGAATCAGACGTGATTGTCATCCCAAAAAGACTAGTGCAGACATCTATGGAGGCTTATACCCTGTTCAAAAGAGTGGAAGCCAATCCATATGTTCAAAATATGTTTGATTTCATCCGTGAGAACTAAAGTCTATTTCTGACAAACATCATGCTAATGAACAAACACAGGACTCAGCAATGGAAACCCAAATTTGGAATCAATGTGCTAATTCATAAAGCATCCACAGTTAATCAAAAGGATATAGAACAAACCGGAGGGTAAGACAGGGGTGGGATAAATTGGGAGATTGTGATTGACATATACACACTACTATATATAAAATAGATAACTAATAAGGACCTATTGTATAGCTCTACTACTCAATACTCTATAACGGCCTATATGGGAAAAGAATCTAAAAAATAGTGGATATATGTATATGCTTAACTGATTCACTTTGCTGTCCACCAGAATCCAACACAACATGGTAAATCAGCTATACTCCAAAAAAAAATTTTTTAAATCGTTTACAGATTATTTTTTTAAAAAGGATATAGAACAAAAGGGTGTATAGAAGCTGCTTCCAGAGTGGATCCACTCTCACATAACACCACCTGTCACTATGGATATCCTTCTAGCAGTGTACCTGACCACAGGGCTAAAGTTAAAAGCTAACTAACTGGCACATACCAAATTCAAGAATGGTAAATACTTTAAAGTAAATTACAGAGATTGTAATGCCTATTAATGCACTAGCATTAGAGAATGCACTGCACCAGGGCGTAGGCCCCCTGGGTCTGATTTCAGAGCTGCCACATTGGATGCACCATCTCTTTGGGCTTCTATTTCTTATGCAGAAAAATAAAGGAATTGATAGATTGAATGTCTCAGATTTGTCCTACAGGACCTTAGGGTTTTATGGAGGAGCTCCAGGAATTCTATAAACTTGTGATTCATATTTTCATGTAGTTTAGCTATTTGTAATATATTTTTTAAGAAAGAAAGAAAAGAAAATACTATGTGTCCACAAGCATGTACACATCCACCAAAATTAAACAGAGTAGAAACTAGTGCTACCAGAATAACTTGTTTTTATCCAGATCTTAGAATAAAGTTTCTCTAACCATATCTGTAAATGATATATAAATATATTGTAAACGTGATTGAGGAGATAAGTCGTAGCTCAACATTTTTTTTAATTTAGAACTATGCATGTTAACTCATGTAAGAGTACGTTAGGAAGGACATGACTGCAGAACACATGTAATTCACTCAGATGCCAGGAAAGGCTTAAGGATAGAGAGGGTCTCACCACAGCATAACTGTCAGTTATGCAAGAGAAAGTGAATGCCCAACACTTTGGCACTTGCTGTAAGTTCTAGCTAAAGTTTGACTTTTTATTTTCATTATAGAGTTATTAAAAGTCTTGGGGTCTTCCTAGTGAACTTTTTCTTTTCCCCAGGTAAGAAGAATAAATTCCTCTAAAACCAAAAATGGATATGCATCACCAGCTAAAAATAAAAGTTATTGATGGCTATGATAAATTGATGACTCTCAAGTTAAACTGTCCACATGTCCAATTAACACCAGCTGATTCTTCAACTAGGGTTGGTTTCAATCACAGCAGTATGTCCAATGAAAGAAGCAACTCTCAAATTTATACAATACATCTTGAAGACAACAAAGTGTGATGGTACATTGCCCAGGACTTCAGTGGGTGTTACACAGTAAAATTTTGCAAAATAATTTTGAATCCTAACGTGCTCCAGAATAAATCTGAAACAAAGTACAGTGAACATATAAAATAGAGTCTCAGATTTTCTTCTTCTTTTTCTTTTTTTAATTGAAGTATCATTGATCTACAATGTTGTTAGTTTCAGATGTATAGCAGTGATTCAGTTATATATAACTGAATATATATTTTCTTTTTCAGATTATTTTCCCTTATAGGTTATTACAAAATATTGAGTATAATTCCCTGTGCTATACAGTACATCCTTGTTGGCTATCTAGCTTATATATATAGTAGTGTGTTTATGTTAATCCCAAACTCCTAATTTATCCCTTCCCCCCTTTCCCTTTGGGTAACCATAAATTTATTTTCTATGTCTGTGGGTCTATTTCTGCTTTGTATATAAGTTCATTCATACCATTTTTTTTTTAGATTCCACATATCAGCAATATCATGAGATATTTTTCTTTCTCTGTTTGGCTTACTTCACTTAGCATGAAATCTCTAGGTCCATTCATGTTGCTGCAAATGGTATTATTTCATTCTTTTTTATGGCTGAGTAATATTCCATTGTGTGTGTGTGTGTGTGTGTGTGTGTGTGTGTGTGTGTGTGTTTGTGTGTATCTCTCATCTTCTTTATCCATTCATCTGTTGATGGACATTTAGGTTGCTTCCATGTCTTGACTATTGTAAATAGCGCTGCAATGAACACTGGGGTGCACAGATATTTTTCAACATTAATTGAATAGTCAATTTATAGAAGAGCATAGGCAAACAATATTTTTTTAAATTTTTTATAAATTTATTTATTTATCTATTTATTTTTGGCTGTGTTGGCTCTTTGTTGCTGTGCACTGGCTTTCTCTAGTTGCAGAGAGTGGGGGCTACTCTTCATTTCAGTGTGCAGGCTTCGCATTGTGGTGGCTTCTCTTATTGCGGAGCAAGGGCTCTAGGCACGCGGGCTTCAGTAGCTGTGGCACATGGGCTCAGTAGTTGTGGCACATGGGCTTAGTTGCTCCGTGGCACATGGGATCTTCACAGACCAGGGCTCAAACCCGTGTCCCTTGCATTGGCAGGCAGATTCTTAACCACTGCATCACCAGAGAAGTCCTACAAACAATATTTAAATACAATAATAAAAGTGTGTTAACATTTGTATTCACATACAGCTCTATTGCAAGTCGGGGAGAAACTATTAAAAACTGTTAGCTTATTATATCCTGGACTCTTGACATTATCAACATCAGGCCAACTAGAATGCTGATGGTAGGGACTTTGGTTAACTGCTTATCTCCAGCAGCTAGAATAGTGCCTGGCACATAGCATATGCTCAATAAATATTTGTTAAATGGATTAATGAATAAGAAGGTTGATACAAATATACTTAGCTTTATTATCAAATCTCAGAGAAGAATCCAGATATGTACATTACACATACTCGTAAAACTTGTTCTAAGACTGAAATCTTTATGCTACAATTAAAGGAAAATATAGGTTTTTGTGGCTGCCTCTATTTTGTTTATTTTTGTCTGATATACTCATACAAATGAATACAGTGAAAATAATCTCACTAGCAAAATACTGAACACACACACACACACCAGGGCTCTGCCAACTATGGCTCATGGGCCAAATCCAGCTATGCCCATTAATTTAGGTATCATCTATGTTCTTTTGGGGTACAGTGACAGAATTGAATATGGAGGTGATATGGCCTACAAAAATGAAAGTAGTTACTATGTGTCCTTTAAAAAAAAAACAAAGTTTACCCACCTGTAGTGTAGATCAACTTTGATATACCAATTAAGTTAGCAAAAAATGTAATGGTAACTATACCAAAAGGTAATTATAAAATGGCAGGAAAACCAGAGTATCAGCTGTTATAAAAGCTCTTGCCAAAGTGGATTCAAGCAGTCATATCCTAAGAATCCATAACCCACTATAAAGAATGCACCTTTAAAACCACTCTTAATTACTCCAAATCATGTTTTATTAAGACATGATCTTCTATTGCAGATGTTTTAGAGTCACTTACATTAATAAAAGCAGCAAATTCCAGAATTTACTTTTCCATATCTACATGTTTTACTATTCTTAGACAAAGTGAAAGTTCAAATTATTTCTGCTAAGAAAAAATATATATTTTTTTGTTTTTTCTCTAAAGAAAGGTAAACATTTTTGGTATCTTTCTAATATCACAAGAAGGCTCCAGTTTGCCTGTCTCAATGACTCATTAGCCTTTATATTTGTAAAATAAAAGACAAATACAAAAAAACTACACAGAACAAATGTATAAGGTAAAAACACCTGTGCAGGCAGAATTCTAAAGATATCCTTCCAGGATTCTGGTCCCCTAGTTATTCAGTCAAATACCAATCTAGGTGCTGCTGTGACTTTGGAGATGGAATTAAGTTTCCTCATCAGCTGACCTTAAAATAGGGAGCTTATCCTGGATTATCAAGGTGAGACCAATATAATCATATGAGCCCTTAAAAACAGAAGAGGAAAGTGGAAGAGTTGCAGGGGAAGGAGAAATCAGAGCAATTCAAAGTGTAAAAAGAATGCAACCCACTCTTGCTGTTTGAAGATGGAGGGGACAATGGAATAAGGAAAGGGGGTAGCCTTGAGAAGTTGAGAGGGTCCCATGGTTGATGGCCAGAAAAGAAACAGGATCCTCAGTCCTGCAGCCACAAGGAACTGAATTCTGCCAAAAGTGTGAATCAGCTTGGAGACCTCAGATAAGAGCACAGCTGGCCAAGAACTTGATTTCAGCCTTGTGACCCATAGCAGAGAATCCAGTCAAGTTCACCTGGACTTCTGACCTACAGAACTGTTAGATAATAAGTTTTGTTGTTTTAAGCTACTAATTTATTTTTTTTGGTAATTTGCTATGGCAACAATCGGAAACTAATACAATTCTTGAAACCCTCACTTGAGTCAAGAAATAGAGCTTTGCCAGCCATCTAAAAGCCCCTCCGTGTGGCCCAACCCGAACACAGCCACCTCTCTCTTGCCTTTACAGTAATTGCCTCCTTGCATTTTAGAGTCTTATCATGAACGTGATAAGTTCTAAATATTTTCTATAGTTTAGTCTTAGCAAATTTTTTTAAAAACCAACATATCTGCTAAGTCACTTCCAATCTACAGTGTCCCTCTTCATCCTCTTCTTCTCCTTTCAGTTTATCTGTGAAGAACACAGGTACTTTAACCTGCAGAGTTTCCCTCAGTCTGAATTATGTTGATTGCGTATTCACAGTGCAGTTCACCAAGCTTCTCTGCCCTCTACTTCCTGCAAATTAGCAGCGGGGTCCAGAGCCCTGATCAAACTCAGATTCGAGCCATTTGGCAAGACTATAGGTGGTGATGAATTCTTTCATCAGAAGGTCTGTCATGTCTGGCTTTCTCTCTTGTGACAGCAACTCAATGCTTAGATCTGTATTTCATATGTGTTGCTAACTGGTGATAATTCTATCAGTTCTTTTTGTTTTTTCACTGAATACACTTTATAAAGAGATGCTTCTCATCTACTATTTGTTATCGAGTGGAACACTTCATGTGGTAAAAACAATAAATGCTTGATCCTTCCCTTTTTTAAACGAGTTTTCAAGACAACGAATTGATTCTCTATTATCTTCCAAAAATGACCAATTTTTTTTTAATTATGAATTTAAGGATTGAAATATTTTGATGAGGTTCACTCTATGGCAATTTAAACCTTTATTAAAGCTCAGATTGTCTCATCCTTTACTAGTGAGGTGACCTCTTCAAGTTGGCTCCTGGTGGTCTCTGGCCCTGGTGGTCCCTGATGGCTTCCTTGAATTTGGCACAAGTTGGCTAATTTTGTGCATATCCTGCCTCAGAACCTGGAATCAGCTATTCCTCCAAGAAGCCCTAGATTCCTAAAGTGAGAAGTAGGATTTCAATACCACAATCTAGGTGCTGGGATTAATGATATTTTTTAAAAATTGTAACAAGTTCAAGTTGGCAATATACAGTTAGTGATGTTACTGTGATTCAACAATAGATAAAGTGTCAACAGTGATGTTAGAATATGAGGTTTGAACCCAACATACAAAACAAATACATTTTGCTTTTATGAAACAACCTGTGAATATCTGACAAGACAACATTGGAGGTGGCTGAGATTTTTTAATGACTTTGTTGAACATTTCATACTTTTAAAAAATAATATTTATTTTTACCAATGTAGTTTTAAATTTGCAAAAAAAAAATCATTCATCAACTCTCTCCAAGTTTCAAATTTTATCATACAGGAATCCAGGATGTTGCTAAACATTACTCATGATCTGACTTAGGAGCAAATTTCCTATTACTCTTCTTTCAGTCTTCCCAAATGGTTTAATCAAAGAACATAGTATAGAGGTTAAATATGCAAATTAAAAAGTCAAAATTATAGTCACTAGTTAAATCCACTTTTAACTCAAAAAGCATATCATCCATATTATTCATAGTACCAGATGACCCCTAAGACTCTTTTCAAACCTGAAATTCTATAACTCCATATATATTTTAAATTCATTTCAGCAAACATTTGAGAGACTACTACTTTAGATGATACTTGCTAGGTACTAGTGGAAGGAGAAAAAAGGATGAAGAATAAAGCAAAGTAACTGCCCTCAAGAACTGCAGTTATAGGGGCTTCCCTGGTGGAGCAGTGGTTGAGAATCTGCCTGCCAATACAGGGGACACGGGTTCGAGCCCTGGTCTGGGAAGATCCCACATGCCGCGGAGCAACTGGGCCCGTGAGCCACAACTACTGAGCCTGCGTTTCTGGAGTCTGTGCTCCACAACAAGAAAGGCCACAACAGTGAGAGGTCTGCCCACAGCAATGAAGACTGGCCCCCGCTTGCTGCAACTAGAGAAAGCCCTCGCACAGAAACGAAGACCCAACACAGCCAAAAATAAAAAAAATAATGAATTAATTTTAAAAAAATAAAAAAAGAATTGCAGTTATAATGTACAGAAAGATAACCTAATATTTAAAATAAAATATAGAGATATATATAATTATTAAAAATTCTATCCTAGAAATATATATACCATACATACTTTACTATAGGGAAAGTAAAGTAAAGATAGTAGAATATCAAACAGTATGCATATTTTGTTACTAAATTGGCTTTTTTAAACAAAGCCATCATAAAAGTAACCAGAGAAGTCTAAAAGATAAACCAAAATGTTAATAGTATGTTTTTATGTACTTTAAATATTTTAATGTTGAATTAATTCTTTAATAAATTTTTAAATGTGAATAATGTTTTAATTTTAATAAACTATACTTAAATGTATAAAAATAAATATTAAAAGTAAATATTTCATTCTAATACAATATATTTAAATATATCACATGTTCCACACAAGAACTTGTACATGAATGTTTATAGCATTCATATTATGCAGCATAATGCATAATAGTCAAAAGGTGCAAACTACCTAAATATCCATCGACTGATGAATGAATAAATAAAATGGGTATATCCATACCATGGAATGTTATTCTACAATAAAAAACAATGAAATACTGATACACGTTACAACCTAATGAACTTTGAAAACATTATGCTAAGTGAAAGAAGGTAGTCACAAAGGCCACATTTTACATACCTCTATGTATGTGAAATGTCCAGAATAGGCAAATCCGTAGAGGTAGAAAGTAGACTGGTGATTGCCAGGGGCTGGGGAGGAAGAGGGCTGGGGAGTGAGTGCTCATGGGTACTGGGTTTCTTTGTGGGGTGATGAAAATATGCTGGAATTATATAGTGGTGATGATTGCACAACTTTGTGCAAACACTAAAAACCATTGAAATGTACACTGATTTTATGGTAGTGAATTATATCTCTCCATTAAAAATGAAAAGATATGCATATCATATTTACTGTGAGCAGTAAATAAGTCATTCAACAAATGTGTAGTTTTTATAGAGATCTATACAAATGAGAAGTTGGAAGGAATCTACAAAGTATACAGAGAAGGTGGCATTTGTGAGGGCTCTTCAATGTGAAAGCATGGCAACAGCTCCCCAAATTTTAGTAAGCATGGCAAATTACTAAAGCTAATGTCATAATAGCAATAAGGACTTGGCTAATATGATTTGTAACATTTTTAACCTAAGAAGGATTCACTTTTAAGCCAACCCAACTCGAGGCTAAAACTTTCTATCAAATATCAGGTATTGATAAGCCCCCCCAAGAAATGAGGAATTTTGTACATTTTATGTCTGTTTCTTAACCCAAATCTCTGGTTCTCCTTCTAAATTTCCATTGCACAGAAGTAATGTCAAAATGATACCCAGGCATGCCAAAGCCTGCCGAGTGTAAATGCATTTTTATCTTTTGGAAATCACATCATTTTGTCTTAGCAGAACGTGCAGAAAAGCATGCCTTCTTTATCATGTAAAGCACAGTGAGCCTTCAGCAGTCCACTTGGTTTACATAATGGAATTTGCCTTGAGCATGGCTGCCACATGTTTGCAATCTCATCCATCTCGGATGCACATGTATCAATCACTTTTCATACGCTGTTAGAAAGAATGAAGAAAAGCTCTAATTTTGTCTCTTTTAATCTGTGTTTGTCTCAAGTAAAATTCAACATGGACTTTTCACTTCTTTATCCACACAATCAAAAGTGAAATGTTTTTCAAAATATTTTCAGAAAGTGTGCCCATTTAAAAATTGACTTACAAACCTAGAGGTAGTAGATGGTATGAACAAAACATTGAATTGTTACCAAAAATACAACTTCTCAGCTATTACGATGCAGTTACAAATGTATTTCCAAAGGTAGATTTTTCAACAAAGGATGCACTTTTTCAGCCGTCGGCCTGGTCAACAATTTCTTGAGTAATTCCATTCCTCAAGCCTGTTGAACATTTATACCAGGTACGTGCTGTGGTTCATTTTCTGTTTTCTTTCCATTCTTTTGATGGTTAATGTACATCTTTGCCTTGAATTGTAGACTGTCCAACCTCCAAAATTTGCTTTGACCTAGCTTGCAGGGATGTCTTAGGTCTCTGTGCCACCATATTGTTTAACTAGCATACACTTCATCCTTGAATACTCTAAGTACTATCAGAAAACAACAATGAAAGGTACAGGAGATCTTTTAAGATGGCACTAAGAAGTCATCCAGGCTTCCCTGGTGGTGCAGTGGTTGAGAATCTGCCTGCTAATGCAGGGGACACGGGTTCGAGCCCTGGTCTGGGAAGATCCCAGATGCCGCAAAGCAACTAGGCCCGTGAGCCACAACTACTGAGCCTGCGCGTCTGGAGCCTGTGCTCCACAACAAAAGAGGCCACGACAGTGAGAGGCCCGCGCACCGCGATGAAGAGTGGCCCCCGCTTGCCACAACTAGAGAAAGCCCTGGCACAGAAACGAAGACCCAACACAGCCAAAAATAAATAAACAAATGTGGGGTTTAAAAAAAAAAGAAGTCATCCACATTATAAGCTCTTCTTAAAATTCTCCAGAGCCTCCCTCCACCACTTCTGGTTAGTCTTAAATCCTTAGCATGGTTCAAACCAGCGATCCTCTGGCCTCTGCTTAGCTTTCTTGTCCTCGTGTCACTTTACTTGACACACTCTAGAATGTAGTTGTACTCACATTTCTCAAATGTTTAATCTCCCTTCTCTAATTTTTTAATATTTTCTTCTCTCTGCTGGGACATCTATCTCTTCCCGGTTCTCTGAGTAATTCTTTCTTGCTCAAGATGCAACATTGGAAAACTTCATTCATCTTTCTTTCCTAATTAGCTGGTCTGAGTCAGATATGAAGGGCAATACCACAATCTTTTCTCTTATCTTTCCTTTGCTCAAGATACTGCTTGTGCTTAATATTTCTTCTAATTGAATGAATAATGAACTAACAAACATATATTCAGTAGCATATGTAGTTTTAGTGGCAGCATGGGCTCTGGAACCAACTGAACTTAAATGCTTACTAGCTGTGCTGTTAGAACAGGTTTCTTCACCTCTCTTTGACTCAATTTTCTCATTTATAAACTGGAGATAATATAAATTGACTGTCTCATGGCTTTAAATAAGTTTAAATGAGAAATTGCTCAAAGTTATGCTGAGCACATTATAAATAATTCATAAATGTTAGTCTTATTGGTATTGTAATTATAATTACTAGTATTGTAAGGTGTGTACCAGGAATATGAAGACTTGGTTTCATCTCCTCAAGGAACTTAAAATTCTTGTAAAAAAAAGAAAAAGGAAGACAAAAACAAATGAGGAATGATTATAAAATGTTGTAACTAATACAGGAAATGAACCAAAAGCTGTAAGTAGGATCCAAAAATTGCAAGCTCACAAAAGCTAAGATTGAATTATTGCAAAGTTAATGAAAACCAATTTTTCCACTTTATCTTCTAGTAACTATTTGAACAAAAATATTTTAATTTTATTAGATGTGTCATAAACAGACCAATTATTTTTTAAGGCACTGAATCTTATATACTTATACCAACAAAACCCCACCCCATGGGTGGAGAATGAGAGGCCCTAGCCAAAACTTACTGTCTCGTGGTTTTGCTGTATTCTTTATAAAGTCAACCAAAGTGTAAGTATCCAAGTGAGTTTTTTTACCTCTGAAGTGTTCACCACCTAATATTAGGCACATATTTTAATCCATACA
This sequence comes from Globicephala melas, assembly GCF_963455315.2. Classification (NCBI taxonomy): domain Eukaryota; kingdom Metazoa; phylum Chordata; class Mammalia; order Artiodactyla; family Delphinidae; genus Globicephala; species Globicephala melas. Next base: position 16,026,888 of record NC_083317.1, on the reverse strand, counting down.
ACCATTGCTCAGAATATTGTTGGAATTCATTTTTTGAAATGGCCTTCAGTATAACTTTATAAACAACAGAAGAAAATCTAAAATTTTAGTTAAAATGAACTATTTAATAAAATAGCATATGATACATCCTATACTCTTGAGAAGTTAAAGCTTGAAAAAAAAATTTTAAGCTTGACTAACAGACACGTACCAAATGTCACAAAGGCAGTAAGTACTTTAAAGTAAATTACACAGATTGACTAGAAATGAGTGCTAGGCATTTCCAAATTTCAAACCACCCTCAAAGGACTGAGACTACAAATAATGTTCACAGACCTTTGAATAATGTTGGAGAAGTTGAAAAAATTGTCAAAAAGACATCTGTTGCTCAGAGACTAAAAATATAGATAAAATTGTTTTAAGGAAAATCGTGCTCATTACTTTACACCCACACTGTTTGTAAATGTTATCCGTGTATATATATATAAGGAGATATTAACAAGCATTAGAGAGTGCATTGAACTACTTTTTCAAAATACTTGCTGCTCTTCATCCAGTTCCTTCCTACTGGCTCCCTCCCTATTGGTCTTCTCCTTGGGGGAGGATTGCACTACTCATTCTATGGACATCAGGCTTAGCCATGTGACTTGCAATGGCCAATGAAATGTGAGTGTAAGTAACATGGTTCACTTCTGAACAAATCCTTTCAATGCCATTGCGTGGTTCTGCCATTGGTCTATGCTCTCTGCTCCTTCAGAATGAAGACATGGGACAGAGCTATAACCAAGCCACATCCAATATGTTAAACAACTGAGGAATACCTCTTTGTTATTGTAAGCCTCTGAGATTTTAGGTTTGTTTGTTACTGCTTTATAACATGGTCTAAACTGACCAAAATGCTACTTTTTCAGCCGGGGGAAGAAAGAACTAAAGTGAATGGATAATTTGAAAGTGAAACCAATTCATTATAACTTCAATATTTAGGATTCATGCCACTCCTCTCTCTTTGACTCCAGGGAACAATTCTTCTTCTTATTTATACAGAACATTTTATCTCTATGTGGTAGAATATACACTAGTCCTCTCAATGGATAAGCAGGTAACTAAAGGCAGATGATATATCATCACCATAATAACCTGAGTTATGGGGAGTGGAAAGTAAAAACAAACACCCAGCTCTATCAGGATCAGTGATGTAATTGTGCTGTGAAGCATTTTCAGTCTAAATGGAAGAGTGAATCAACAGATCTCAGATAAATTGAATTCAAGAAAGTACACACACTCACAAGGAGTACGCTTACTCTAGTGCTGGAAATGTTCTTTTAAAATTCATTTCTCAAAGCTGAAAGAAACTTATGAAGTCAAAGTCAATGGATGTTTACCACAGAGAATCCTGAAACACAGTGAAATAAAAAAAGATTATGATGGCTGTGGCTGACCCTACAACCACCTTTAGGAAAAATATGAAATACAAAAAATTTCTCCAAGGAAGATTCTGAAGGTAATGAATTGGCCAGAATTTACAGCTAAGTGGATAAGCCTGCTGAGTTTGAGTATTTTTTAGAAGGATTTATATGTACCAAACAAAAATAAGAAAAGAATGAATGTTTAAGTACCATTAACATTTTGAGGTTTGAGAAAGGTAAAAATAAAATTGCATACACTGAACTTTAGTCCTGTTTCAGGTCTTATCAAATTTCAGAGAAATTTGTCTGCCAAAAAGATATCATCAGTAAAAGGATGGAGAGCCAAAGGCAGGCATGTAAGTTTTTCGTTAAATGTATTGAAGGAAAAGTTTGCAAGCACAAACACATCTGTCCTCTTTTCAAGTCTGAGGTTGCTCACACTGTGCAGGAACAGATAGGTCAGATAGGGTTTGTCATGCCCAGTGAAACAGGAACTGTAAACACTTGGTTCATGTGCCAGGGATCCTCACTCAAATTAATTTCATAGAATCTTCCTGCTACATCCCTAAAATACTAAGCAGGTTCTCCATGTTATTTAACTGTATTTAATAGGTTAATACCAGTTTCTTTCCCCCAAAACATCTAAATGCTAAATTAACCAGTCATTGATCCTTAAAGTGAGAAAGAAGTAGTGCCACCAGCTCCTGGCCACTAAACTGTTCAAGCCTGAGAAAAACATCATGGAGGAGAAGGTTGTCCCTAGGGTGTCTGTAGCCCTTTTCCATCTCCTCCCACCGGAGGAGCAGCGTCACCTCCAGGGTGTAGCTTTTCCTGACCTATTCCTCCTTTGCCCCTGACTTTGTTCTCTCAACTCTTCCACTGTTAAGACAACTGTCCTCATTATGATCAATCGTATTTGAAGTGTTGATTATATTTAGCTTTCTCAAAAAAAAAAAAAGAAAGAAAAAAAAAGGTGGGCATGGGGGGAATTACCCTGAAGAATCTCTGGCTGAACAGAGGGAGTGCCTAGGGTAAGGTATAAAATATGCATTATTATCCTTGTTTTCTAGATTAAGGCTAAAGGAAGAGGAAAGCCCACCTCATTAAGCACCAGTGTGTCAGGTATCATATTGGATGTCTTGCTTTCTGTTTCTAATATAGTCTTTACAATAATCCTAAGTGTTGGTGTTACTGACACCACATTACAGAGGAAGAAGCCCAGTGAGGAATTAAGTACCTTACTCATCTTTCAGCTAGGAATGAAGAAAAGCTGACATCCAAACCTCCTGACTTCTGTTTTATTGCTCTATCCATGGGTCCAAGCTAAAGACAGCTCTTTCCTGTGGCAATTTCCGCTACACTGCACTTCTTACATTCCCCACCCCCTGCATTTTAGTCAGCATCCTCCTGCACAGAACAAACATGGTTTTTATAGAAGTACATTCACCCTGTGTAAAATTTACTGGATATTCTGATTCAGAGCTAGTTACATTAAAAAAAAAATCACAGTGTAATAACATTATATTTAATGAGGTGTTACATCTTTTTCATCCTTCTCTTGGTATTTCAGGCATTATTCTCCTAGGTCAGGACACTGGTATTTTACCCCATGTTCATGGGTCAGTGGATTATTTGGTCATGGTTAATGGTAATTGACATCATGAATCTATGAAACAGTGTCTGCCAATGTCACCTTACAGTAAAAATACTCTCCAAAGTATTATTTGGGTCTTTAAGAGACAGAAGAAAAAGAACCCTCCACATACAAACGTCACCTGGAGGACTGAACTCATGGAAGCTTCTCATGTCTTGGAAATTAACTAAGTTAACGGAATCTTCCTAGAACAGTATAGAAGGAAGACAGGACTATGTTAAAATGCTGACTTTCTATAAGCTAAACCTAGTTGGGGAGTATAATTCAGACCACATAGAAATTCTTTTCCTTCCTGTTCTGGTTCTTTGTCAGTCCTCCAAATTGATCCCTCTTGCAATTAAACCTCCTTATACACATGAGGCAATTTCTAAGTGCCCTGAGACTTCAAATACAATATGCAGCTTCTTAAAGTTTTTGCTTTCCTTGCAAAATTTATATTGGAAATTTATATTGCATCTGGGACACCATCTGGATAACACAATTGATTAGAGATGTAGCTCTAAACTCCTTGCTTAGCAATTTTACATGTTATATTCCTTTTACCATGATGTTCAGCATGTTCTAGGAGGTTTTGGCAAATAATTATTCCCTTTCCACTACAGTTATGAAATGCAAGTAGGCTTTGAATGGACACAGTGGGGAAAAGTTGTCTAAAAAATCAAATTCTTTCAGGTAAGCCTTATTTTCCCCCCACTTCCAGCTGTCATCTCCTAGGAAAACTCTTGGCCCTAAGAGGCACTAAAAATTACTCTTAAGTAATGAATGCCAATCATTTAAAATAAATGGCTTTAAATAAAAGTCAGTGACAAAGTATACAAAGTTTCAAAATAAAAATGTTAAATGTAAACATTATCCTGGTCCCCATACCAGGTGGAACTTGTAAAGGCAGTAAGCACTGATGTTTTCAAATCTTGGCAAACTTCATGGCTGGCTTCAAACTGCTTTGGTACTTCTAATTTTACACCCAGAGTCATTGCCTTATTCCCTGTTCACTGCTGCTACCATTTGTATGTTCTGGTCTTCTCTTAGGCATCTTTGGCCCTAAGGGTAAAGAAAAAGAAACAGCTCTTCTCTCTCCAAGCAGCTTAGAAATTGCTGTTTCTTTTCTTTTTTCGTGTCCCACTTTGACCTTTCCTCTACCACTGTCCTACTATGGGGCCAAAGCTTTAAAATTAGCAAATAATTTTTAATATTTCTTCAGATCCATTCTCCTCTGTAAACTAAATTTTTTTAATTGAAGGATAGTTGATTTACAATGTTGTGTTAGTTTAAGGTGTACCCAAAGTGATTCAGATATATATATATATATATATACACACACACACACACACACACATATACATATATAAGAATATATATTGTTTCTCAGATTCTTTTCCATTATAGGTTATTACAAGATATTTAATATAGTTCCATGTGCTATACAGTAGGACCTTGTTGTTTATCTATTTTATATATAGTAGTGTGTATATGTTAATCCCAAACTCCTAATTTATCCCTTCCCCTCCCTTCCCCATTGGTAACCATAAGCTTGGTTTTTATGTCTGTTTTGTAAATAAGTTCATTTACATCTTTTTTTTAGGTTCCACATAGAAGTGATATCATATAATATTGTCTTTCTTTGTCTGACTTCACTTATTATGATAATATCCAGGTCCTTCCATGTCACTGCAGTCCTTCCATGTCACTGCAGATGGTATTATTTCATGGTATTTATTTCATTCTTTTTTATGGCTAAGTAATATTCCATTGTATATATGCCACATCTTCTTTATCCATTCATCTGTTGATGGACATTTAGGTTGCTTCCATGTCTTGGCTATTGTGAATAGTGCTGCAAAGAATATTGGGGTGCATGTATCTTTTACAGTTAGAGTTTTTGTCTTTTCTATATATACGCCCAAGAGTGGGATTGCTGGATCATATGGTAACTTTATTTTTTGTAAACTAATATTTATTATATCTTGATCTTAAATAACCACAATAAATTATTTAGTTGATATAAGTAATTTTTAAGACTTCTCATTACTTCTCTTCCCTTTTTCCACCAAAAGAAAGGCACAAATTTAGAATGATTTTCCCATAAGACTGATTTTCTTCTTCACTCACTCTGATATAGACTTAAAAATTGGTTCCAAAGAGGACTTCGTGAAAGAAATAGAAAGGCAACATGTGTCTCTCTGACCTCCTGTTTTATTATTTGGACAGCTGATTTAGATGGAATATTATTAGCCCACACAATAGTGTATCTGAAGAGAAAATAAAGAGCTGGTGGTTAGGTTATCAATTTCAATCTTGCTATGTTCATTTTCCACTGTAAAAAATTACTATAAAGTTAGGTCTAAGGCAACACAAAGTATTATCTAGCATTTCTTACATTAGAAGTCCAATCAGCAACAAAATCAAGGTGTCTGCAGACCTGCATTTCTTTCTGGAGGCTCTAGAGATAAATCCATTCCTCACCTTTTCCAGCTCCTAGAGGCCACCTGTATTCCATCACTCATGGTCCTTTCCTCCATCTTCAAAGCCAGCAATATTGCATCTCTAACCATTCTGCTGTAGCCACATCTCCGTTGCTTTGACCAGAGCCAGGAAAGATTCTCTGCTTTTAAAAACCTGTGTGAATGCAGCCACTATGGAAAACAGTATGGAAATTCCTCAAAAATCTAAACATAAAACTACCATATGATCCAGCTCCTGGGTATATATCTGAAGAAAATAAAAGCACTACTTTGAAAAGATATATGCAAAACAATATTCATAGCAGCATTATTTACAATTGCCAAGATATGGAAGCAACCAAGTGTCCATCAACAGATAAATGGATAAAGAAGATGTGGTATATATATATATACCATATCTATCTATCTGTCTAGACCTGGAGGGTATTGTGCTTAGTGGAATAAGTCAGATAGAGAGAGACAAATACTGTATGTTATCACTTATATGTGGAATCAAGAAAATAAAACAAATGAATGAATATAACAAAACTGAAACAGACTTGCAGATATAGAGAACAAACTAGTGGTTACCAGCCGGTACTGGGAAGGGGGAAGGGGCCCGATAGGAGGAAGGGATTAAGAGGTACAAACTACTATGTATAAAATAAATAAGCTACAAGGATATATTGTACAACACAGGGAATATAGCCAATATTTTATAATAACTTTAAATTGAGTATTATCCATAAAAATTTTGAATAACTATGTTGTATCTGAAACTAATATTGTAAGTCAACTATACTTCAATAACAAAAAATAAATTCTTTAATATATGCAAATCAATGTGATACACCATATTAACAAACTGAAGAATAAAAACCATATGATCATCTCAATAGATGCAAAAAAAGCTTTTCACAAAATTCAACACTAATTTATGATAAAAAAAAAAAACTCTCCAGAAAGTAGGCATAGAGAGAAACTACCTCATCATTATAAAGGCCATATATGACAAACCCACAGCAAACATCATTCACAACGGTGAAAAACTGAAAGAATCTCCTCTAAGATCAGGAACGAGACAAGGATGTTCACTCTTGCCACTCTTATTCAACATAGTTTTGGAAGTCCTAGCCACAACAATCAGAGAAGAAAAAGAAATAAGAGGAATACAAATTGGAAAAGAAGAAGTAAAACTGTCACTGCTTGCAGATGACATGATACTATACACAGAGAATCCTGAAGATGCCACCAGACAACTACTAGAGCTAATCAATGAATCTGGAAAAGTTGCAGGATACAAAATTAATGCACAGAAATCTCTTGCATTCCTATACACTAACAACAAAAGATAAGAAAGAGAAATCAAGGAAACAATCCCATACACCATTGCAACAAAAAAAATAAAATACCTAGGAATAAACCTACCTAAGGAAGTAAAAGACCTGTACTCAGAAAATTATAAGACACTGATGAAAGAATCAAAGATGACACAAACAGATGGGGAGATATACCATGTTCTTGGTTAGGAAGAATCATTATTGTGAAAATGACTCTACTACCCAAAGCAGTCTACAGATTCAATGCAATCCCTATCAAACTACCACTGGCATTTTTCACAGAACTAGAACAAAAAATTTCACAATTTGTATGGAAACACAAAAGACCCCGAATAGCCAAAGGAATCTTGAGAAGGAAAAATGGAGCTAGAGGAACCAGGCTCCTGGATTTCAGACTATACTACAAAACTACAGTAATCAAGACAATATGGTACTGGCACAAAAACAGAAATATAGATCAATGTAACAGGATAGAAAGCCCAGAGATAAGCCCATGCACCTATGGTCAACTAAGCTATGACAAAGGAGGCAAGTATATACAATGGAGAAAAGACAGTCTCTTCAATAAGTGGTGCAGAGAAAACTGGACAGCTACATGTAAAAGAATGAAATGAGAGCACTCCCTAACACCACACACGAAAATAGACTCAAAATGGATTAGACACCTAAATGTAAGTCTGAACACTATAAAACTCTTAGAGGAAAACATAGGAAGAACACTCTTTGACATAAATCACAGTGAGATCTTTTTTGACCCACCTCCTAGAGTAATGGAAATAAAAATTTTTAAATGGGACCTAATTAAACTTAAAAGCTTTTGCACAGCAAAGGAAGCCATAAACAAGACAACCATCAGAATGGGAGAAAATATTTGCAGAAAAATCAACAGACAAAGGATTAATCTCCAAAATATATAAACAGATCATGCAGCTCAATACCAAAAACACAAACAACCCAATCACATATGGGCCGAATGCCTAAATAGACATTTCTCCAAAGAAGACATACAGATGGCTAACAAATACATGAAAAGATGCTCAACATCACTAATTATTAGAGAAATGCAAATCAAAACTACAATGAGATATCATCTCACACCAGTCAGAATGACCAGTCTCAAAAAAATCTACAAACAATAAATGTTGGAGAGGGTGTGGAGAAAAGGGAACCTTCTTCCACTGTTGGCAGGAATGTAAATTAATACAGCCTCTATGGAGAACAGTATGGAGGTTCCTTAAAAAACTAAAAATAGAATTACCATATGACCCAGCAATTCCACTACTGGGCATATACCCAGAGAAAACCATAATTCAAAAAGACATGTGCACCCTAATGTTCATCACAGCACTTTTTACAATAGCTTGGTCATGGAAGCAACCTAAATGTCCATCATCAGGTGAATAGATAAAGAAGATATGGTATATATATACAATGGAATATTACTCAGCCATAAAAAGGAACAAAATTGGGTCATTTGTAGAGATGTGGATGGACCTAGAGACTATCATACTGAGTGAAGTAAGTCAGAAAGAGAAAAACAAATATTGTATATTTACCCATATATGTGGAATCTAGAAAAATGGTACAGATGAACCAGTTTGCAAGGCAGAAATAGAGACAGAGATGCAGAGAATAAACATATGGACACCAAGGGGGGCAGGGAAGGGAGCTGGGATGAATTGGGAGATTGAGACTGATATACACTAATATGTATAAAATAGATAACTAATGAGAACCCGCAATATAGCACAGGGAACTCCACTTTGCTGTACAGTAGAAACTAACACAACATTGTAAAACAACTATACCCCAATAAAAAAATAATAATAAATAAAAAATAGTAAAAGTGTAAATAAAAATATAAAACAAAAAAAGCCCTAATTAATTATAATTTTAAACCTATTAATTAAAATTAATTAATTTTTTGGAAACATTAGCTTAGGCCCACTTGGATAATCCAAGATAAATTCCCCGTCTGAAAATCCTTAATATCACATCCGCAAAGGTTTTTTGGTTTCTTCTTGTTGTTGTTATTTTATGCCGTGTAAGGTAACATATTCACAGGTTCTTTCTGGATATTAGGATATAGATATGTTTGGGAGGCTGTTATTCTGCTTATCACACCAGCTATCAGTGCTTCATTCCCTACAGGCAAAGTCATAGGTTAATTGTTTTACTTTGCAGTAAATCTAACTTTTCATAGGAAATCTCAAATCTGTCTCTAAATGCCATCTATTTTCACATAGAAGAGTTCCTTGGGGTATACTTTGAGCGTTCAAAAGCAGGCAGTTGCAACCACAATAACATTTAACCTGTTATGCAATGTTTGGTTTCCACTTGAAAAATATCTAAAGACTGCAGGAACTGGTTGTATTTCTGAGAAATTGCTGGTGCTTGCTAGTTCTCAATCACGTGCTGCTCGTGTCTTACCTCATGCATAGACTGAAGAGAGGTACATATTGTTGGGGAAGCTAGTAGAGTAGTCTTGTTCAGGCTTCAGAGGTGGCACCAAGCCTCTCTCTGACCAGACAATGACGCTAAAGCTGGCTGCATGCCAAACTGCTGAGCTACACCCAGGCCAGCAAGGGATGGTGCCAGCACACATATATACAATAGAATATTAGCCATAAAAAGGAATGAAATTGGGTCATTTGTAGAGATGTGGATGGACCTAGAGACTGTCATACAGAGTGAAGTACGTCAGAAAGAGAAAAACAAATATTGTATGTTAACCCATGTATGTGGAATCTAGCAAAATGGTACAGATGAAGCGGTTTGCAAGGCAGAAATAGAGACACAGATGTAGAGAACAAATGTGTGGACACCACTAGATAAAATGCTAGATAAGATAGAGAGTTAGTCATGGGACTTCTTGCACCTTGAGGGTCTGGCCAGACCCCAGAGATCAAGAACATTCCAAAACTTACGAGTTAAAACCAAGGCATTTATGACAACAACCAGAGCTGCAAACTTGCAAGTAGGCTGATTGTTATCAGCCTGCAGCCTGGTGCTAAAACCCGGGCTCCTTCGAATGTCAAACTGAAGTCACACCCATGGGATGGACGCACAGCCCAGGACCTTCCCAACTGGGGCTCCAGGTTGCCGTTCAAGGGAATTCCCAGCACTGCTTGGATCTGGATGTAGGTGATTCCCCAATTCAGTGATATATAAACCTCTGTCTTTACTATTCTTTCTCAGTTAGTTATACTATTTTCTTAATTATTACAGTATTCTGTAATCTTTGTTAATTCAATAAACTCTCTCTAAATTCTTGTTTAACTGAGTGTAGAGTGGTTATTTTGCCAGCGAATCTTACGAACCTTGAAATGGAAAGCAAGGCTTTCAGCAAAATACATGTGCAATTTGGCCATCAGATGTCTCCACGGTTGTCAATTTTACTCATCCTGGAAGCAGGAAAATTTAGCTACTTTCATAAATTTTCTTTCTTACACTGTTAAATTTTCTCTAAAATTTTGAGGTCTTATTCATCTTTGAAAGTTCAGAATTTTCTAAACTTTTTAAGAACTAGATGACTTTCCCAGACTTCACACTATTTTTTTCTCTTTATGGCCATTACCACCACACAAAAAGAAAGGCTTGTATTTTAAGGATAATTAGCCCAGCTTAAAAAAATTATTATTTGGAGGCTAAATACTGAAATTTTAGATACTTATCCTGAACCACAAATGTTAAAATTGACATTACTCTTTGTACCATACTATTACTACTGTATTTTCTTGCTGTTATATATACCCTATTCTACCTTGGAACTCTAAGCCTGTAGGAAATTACTCTATGCTCTAAAATAAATATAAATACCCCAGTGAGTGAAGGAAATATAACACAACCCTTGGAAGAAGTAATTAATCATGTGCACAAAGAATGTAGAATGATATCTGGATTCTCCAAAGTCCAACACTTCTCAAACTTTTTGGCCTCAGCATCCCTTTACACTCTCAAAAATCACTGAAGATCTCAAGGGGTTTTTGTTTATATGGGTTATGTTAATTGATATTCCTTGTATTAGAAATTTAAGTTGAGAATTTTTAATATATATTTATTCATTTAAAAATAATAATAAACCCATTAAATGTTAACACACATGATATTTTATGAAAATATAGTTTTCAAAAACATATATTGAGAAGAGTAACATAGTTTTACATTTTTGCAAATCTCTTTAATGCATGGCTTAACAGAAACCAACTATATTCATATCTGCTGCTGCATTCAATTTGCTGCAATCTGTTGTTTTGGTTAAAATATGCAAAGAAAATTCAGCCTCACGCAGAGATGTAATTGGAAATGGGGGGAATATTTTAGTACCTTTTCAGATAACCGTGGATATTCTTCTTTGATACTACACCAAAACTCAGCAAGTGTATTTTTCAAAGGTTAGTTGCAATGAACTTTGCATACTCTGTGCACTCATGAGAGAATGTAAACCAAAAAAAGGTAAATAATGTGTTAGTATTATTATGAAAATAGTTTTGACCTCCCAGACCCTCTGAATTTCTCTCCAGAACCCCTGGAGTTCCCAGACCACCCTTTAAATCCCACTTCTATAGTCTGCTAGCTGCAGTGGTTTGATAAGCAAACTCAAGCTTTCATTTTGTGACTCTTCCTTAAGTCAAAATAAGTCAGGACAGGGTGAAGGAGAATCACTCCATGTAAATAAAGATTTCTTCCTATATTACCCCCCCAAAAAAAAGCATACGGACACAAAGAAACTTTTGGAGTTGATTGGTATGCTTGTTACCTTAAGTTTGGTGATGATCTCATGGGTACATGCATATGTCCGACTCATCAAATTGCATACATTAAAGATGTGCAGTTTTTGTGTATCAATTATATCTCAATAAATCTGTAAAGGAAAATTTACAAAACAAAGAAGAGTTACAGAATAAACTTGATATAACCCATAATAAAATAAAGATATTAGTCCTTTGAGAATCTATAACAACAAAAATAATTCTGGAATTATCAAAAAAGGATGCTGGGACTTCCCTGGTGGTCCAGTGGTTAAGAATCTGTGCTTCCAGTGCAGGGGGGCGCGGGTTTGATCCCTGGTCGGGGAACTAAGATTCCGCGTGCCGCACTGCACAGTGGGAAAAAAAATGGCCAAAATATTTTTAAAAGGGGGGGTGGAATGCTAAAAGTAAGTCATAGAAATCTGTTGTTCCTCATACAAAACTGGCTCATACACTTGGAATATTGTGAGCAATTCTGAAAACTGCCCTATAAAAAGGGTTCTAGCTTTACCTAGTCTGTTTTCCTCTTTTCAGCCCTCTAAGGAGCTCTCACTTTTGCTAAACTGATTCTTTAGGGCTTTCTTTAGACAGAATCAGGTGAGTGGCATGGGAGAAGAGCATGGGAAATTGGAGTGTCTGGGGCTAGGGGAGGAGTTTTCCCAGGTGAAGGACATTTGAAAAATAAAGGCCGATGCATCATGGATGGGAGAAGGGTGGGAAAAGGAATTTTAAAAAGCATTGGTTTCCAGAGATGTAAGGGACTTAAGTTACTTTGGAGCTAATTTTGGTTTTGGTACTGTGTTCTTTTGACCACAATATGCCTCAGACATAACCAACCACATTTTACAAACATTCTCCCTGTGGGCTCATCCAATAATGCCCCTTGGGATTCCTTGTTAAAACACCTAGAATTCTTGGTTAATATTCCTGCTCTACCACATGACACTTTTCAGTATAAAGTGGTTAAATTAAACTCTTTGGAGAGCCTTATAAGTTAGGTAACTGGAGCACAAGGAAGAATCTGTCATCAGATGCCTTTCACTACGTTAATTATAGATAAAACAAACATGAAGTGGTTAGAAATAGAGGTTAAAATTTCACTCACTTGGACTTTGCATAATAATGAATTAAACTGCTGGTCTGGATTGGCATTCTGCTGGGAATATGATTTGGAAACAGGAAAACCAGCCAATGAGTGGTCTGATTTTGTTCTTGAAAGTAATATAAAGTAACACAAGTCAACCAAGACTTTCACCTCCCTTTGCTTTTAAAATGTTATTTGTGATAGGAACCGTGCAGGCAAATAAGAGAATCTATATATGTTTTCTCCATATGTGTATGGATGACAAATCACCTAAATACTTTATACTGGTTTGGCCGAAAATTTCATTCAGGTTTTTCCATAACATCTTACGAAAAACCTGAAGGAACTTTTTGACCACCCCAATAATTTGGACACTGTGCAATTCCATACTGATTCGTTTCCTGAAAAATTAATATACTTTGCAAATCCAGAAATCACATCACCTTAAAAAGCAGTCAGTACCAGGGAGGAGGAATAAGAGTAGGAGTGAAGAGGGGCTTCCCTGGTGGCGCAGTGGTTGAGAGTCCACCTGCCGATGCAGGGGACACGGGTTCATGCCCCGGTCCGGGAAGATCCCACAGGCCGCGGAGCGGCTGGGCCCGTGAGCCATGGCCGCTGAGCCTGCGCGTCCGGAGCCTGTGCTCCGTAGCGGGAGAGACCGCGGCAGTGAGAGGCCCACATGCCGCAAAAAAAAAAAAAAAAAAAAGAGTAGGAGTGAAGAGAGAACACAATGGAAAAGAATCAGAGGATAGTGAGTGCTACAAACATATGGAAAATGGAATGAAAAGAACCAGTTTTCTCTTTTTTTCTGCTGGGAAAAAATCAAATAAGCTTGCTTCCATATGTATGCTTCACACAAAATACATTTGCTATTTTTTAAGGCTTTCAGATAACACATTCCTAAACCAAAGCCATATCCAAATTCCAAGTTCTTCATTAAACAGGCTTTATGTTATATTGTTCATGAGAAAATTCTCCTTTTTTAACCTTTTTTAAACTATGTGGTTAATGTTTCCCATACTTCATGATAAGATTTTATAACCCCTTCCTTGTGCTGGTGGCACTTTCACACTAAAAACACTCAGACTCCAGAGCCTTGTTATTTTTCACTTTTCTTCTGCAGCCACTATAAACTCTAGACCCTAATTTTTAATATGTTCATATTCAAATATATTAGCTAAAAACTCTAGGTACATTTAATTTAAAAAAAGAAAGAAAAAACAGGTGCTTACTAGTCTTCCCTCTGTAGTAGCCTCTCTTCCTTCTCAGATACATGTCCTCTTAATTGTTTCAGGGGAGAAGGGAGAAGCTTTCACTGTTGCATATGACTTAGAAGTAAGAAAATATTCCATGTATATACAGAGGGCATTGCAGATATCATCAGTGCCTTCAACACTCACTTTTCCCTATTCACCAACTGCAAATATCTGCAACTTCTGTATGAGGGGTCCTCTGGCTGCTGGAGTGTATTTGGCCCAGAAGCAGAGCAGGCCAGAGCAGAAGCACTGGGGAGTCAAGGTCCCTTGGAGCTGTCTTCAACCAACCACTGACTAACTGACATTAGAGGAAAATCTCTCCAGCATCCTTGCCTTCAGGTGCAATAGCCCTGAGAACTGTTCTGCACCAGCGGTCCCCAAATTTTTGACACCAGGGACCAGTTTTGTGGAAGGAAATTTTTCTACTAACCGGTGGGGGGGGGAGGGGGAGGGGGGATGGTTCAGGTGGTAATGTGGGTGATGGGGAGAGGCTCACCTCCTGCTGTGCAGCCCGGTTCCTAACAGGCCATGGACAGGTCCATGGCCCGGGGGTTGGGGACCCCTTCTCTACACAGCTTCTCGGAGGTCCCAGAGAGAAGGAGCCCTGGGTGCCTGCAGGGGTTACCTGTTCAGTAACATACCTCATACCAGCTTTCTTCCCTTCCCTGTCTCCATTCTGCATTCCATTCCCTCCCGAAATAGATCACTTGCACTCAGATCCTCATCTCAGGATCTGCTTCTGGGAGAGCCCAACTTAAATCAGAAAGTATCATCCAAATAGTGTTAGAAACTATTGACCTAAAGGAGAAGACTGATAGGAACGACTTCACTTTAATGCAAGTCTGTCTATGAGATAAACTCACACCAGAACGAGGCAGGTTAGAAACAATATGACAGGGATCCAGAAAAGCTTCAGAGGGAAGGTAATGTTTCAAAGAGGGCTTGAAGGATGAAGATGAGTTCAGCTGGGGCAGAAGTGTTTAGAGGACATTCGAGGCAGAAGGAGCAACAGAATAAAAACAAACAAATAAAAAAATACAATACACCCAGGGTGAGAAGGAAAATAATGAACATGAGGCAGGAAAGTAGTTCAGAATCTTGAATATGATGCTAAATTCTCAAAACATAAATTTCACTGTCTGGGGAGAAAAAAATAACTGTTTGACCAGGGGATTAATACATTGCAGTTCTTTAGAAACCTAAGAGCAAAACATACAAGACAGATTTTCAGAAGTAATATAGTGTAAAATTTTCACCTTTCTTAAATTTATAAGACAGCTAAATGAAGGTTTGGGCTAGTATAGACCAATTGTGGCAAAGCTAATATTTTTGTGTATGTGTTTGCATAGATACATGCATATGAATCTTGATGCTCTTTCATGAATAAAAGTAAGTTGTTAGGCAAAATGTACATTATGTTTTCAGATTTGTGAACTATGTCTGCTTGTAAATAAGCAGGTTAGTCTATAAAGCTGGTACTTTTCTGGTATTGCCCACTGAAATGAATGGCACCACCACATATGCAGTTTCCAGTCGGAAGACCAGAACTTGTCCTTAACATCTCCCTCTTCCTCAGTGGCCACACCAAGCCCATCAAAGTCCTGTCAGTTTCACCTCCCAGATCTCTCCATTTTTCTCAATTGTACATGTCACCATTCGGTTCAGCCACCATCAATCAGCTTTCACTGTAAGGACAGAAGGAGCAAACATTCACCCTTGCCCCTCTTTCACTCTATTCTCACAGCCCATCATGTCTCCCTTCCCAGCTTACAGTCCTTCATTGGCTCCCCACTGCTCTGAGGATAAAGGTCCAACTTGATGTGGCTTCTGCCCACCTATTCAGGCTCATCTCTTTCAATGCCATCTAGCCACACTGGCCAACTTTCAATTCCCCAGAAAAACCCTTGATCCCCCAGTACCTCGAGGGCTTTGCCTGTACAGCTGGCCCAGTTGAGGATCATATGTGTCATTGTCAAGCCACTATGGGACCTAATCATGGCCCATATCAAGGTGGTGTATTCTTGTTGACAGTTCATTTCCTGCAGACTACGCCTTCAAACCACCTAAGGTTGCATTTACAGTAAGAATGTATCATCCAAATATTAAAAATAATGGCAGCAGTTGTCTTGCTAGTCTAAAATCACAGTGATCTCCTGCTTTAACTATTTGTAAAGTTCTTTTTTAAAAAAACATCTTTATTAGAGTATAATTGTTTACATTGTTGTGTTAGTTTCTGCTGCATAACAAAGAGAATTAGCTATGTATATACATATATCCCCATATCCCCTCCCTCCTGAGTCTCCCTCCCACTCTCCCTATCCCACCCTTCTACGTGGTCACAAAGCACTGAGCTGATCTCCCTGTGCTATGCGGCTGCTTCCCACTAGCTATCTATTTTACATTTGGTAGTGTATATATGTCAATGCCACTCTCTCACTTCGTCCCAACTTATGCTTCTCCCTCCCCATGTCTTCAAGTCCATTCTCTACATCTGCATCTTTATTCTTGTGCTGCCCCTAGGTTCATCAGACCCATTTGTTTTTCTTTTTAGGTTCCATATATATATATATGTGTTAGCATATAGTATTTGTTTTTCTCTTTCTGACTTACTTCACTCTGTATGACAGACTCTAGGTCCATCCACCTCACTACAAATAACTAAATTTCGTTCCTTTTTATGGCTGAGTAATATTCCGTTGTATATATGTGCCACATCTTCTTTATCCATTCATCTGTTGATGCACATCTTGGTTGCATCCATGTCCTGGCTATTGTAAATAGAGCTGCAATGAACATTGTGGTACATGACTCTTTTTGAATTATGGTTTTCTCAGGGTATATGCCCAGGAGTGGGATTGCTGGGTCATATGGTAATTCTATTTTTAGTTTTTTAAGGAACCTCCATACTGTTCTCCATAGTGGTTGTATCAATTTACATTCCTACCAACAGTGCAAGAGGGTTCCCTTTTCAGCACACCCTCTCCAGCATTTATTGTTTGTAGATTTTTTGATGATGGCCATTCTGACTGTTGTGACGTGATACCTCATTGTAGTTTTAATTTACATTTCTCAAATGATTAGTGATGTTGAGCATCCTTTCATGTGTTTGTTGGCAATCTGTGTATCTTCTTTGGAGAAATGTCTATTTAGGTCTTCTGCCCATTTTTGGATTGGGTTGTTTGTTTTTTTGATATTGAGCTGCATGAGCTGCTTGTATATTTTGGAGATTAATCCTTTGTCAGTTGCTTCTTTTGCAAATATTTTCTCCCATTTTGAGGGTTGTCTTTTCGTCTTGTTTATGGTTTCCTATGCTGTGCAGAAACTTTTAAGTTTCATTAGTTCTCATTTGTGTATTTTTGTTATTATTTCCATTACTCTAGCAGGTGAGTCAAAAAGGATCTATATATTCATTTCTTCACTGCTTTGTGATGCAAACCCAGATTACCCCCTAGGGCCAGAGATTACACAGATCTTTAAAACAGAGATAAGTACAACAGTAATCTCAAGAATGAACTCAGAAAGTTGCCATGTGATGCTACATTAAAATCAGATTAACCTGAATTAGATCTGGAATAAACTTTAAATTATTGTTGATATATACATCCCACATGCCCCTCCTTCTTTCCTTATTTAACCCCCAATTGTTCTCTACTTCTCAGCCCAACATCACTTTCTCAGGAAACCTTCTCTGGCCCCCCAGATCAGGCCAGATCCCTCTGTCAGTTGCTCTCCTAACATTCTGTATTTTTCCTTTTCCATCTGCCATTACCTATGTGTGTGTATTTGATTGTCTGCCTCCCTCTCTTGACCATAAGTTCTATGAAGATGGTACATAGCAGAGGCTTAAGAAATATGTGTTTAAAAAATTATTTTAATAAGTTAATTTGCCCCAGGTATCTTGTTAATCATTTTAGGTGCTTTATTTATGCCCATATACAGCTAAGAAAACTAAAGCTGAGAGACTCTTAAATAATTTTTTCAGTCAGTAATGATGGACCTGAAATTTATTCTCAAGTCTGTCTGACTGGAGCTGACACTCCTAGCCACCACCCTATACTGCAAGGCAGAATAGTAGGTAACTATAATATGATATAACTTCTATGTGGAATCTAAAAAAAATGATATAAATGAACTTATATACAAAACAGAAATAGACCCACAGACATAGAAAACAAACTTATGGTTACCAAAGGGGAAAGGGGGTGGGAGGGATAAATTAGAAGTTTGGGATTAACAGATACTACTACCAACTACTACTACTACCAATAGATAACCAACAAGGATCTACTATATAGCACATGGAACTATACTCATTATTTTATAATAACCTATAAGGGAAAAGAATCTGAAAAAGAATAACTGAATCACTTTGCTGTATACCTGAAACTAACACAACATTGTAAATCAACTATACTTCAATTTAAAAAAAAAAAGAATAATAGGTAACATTTATGGAGTTGTGTTAGTATTGAGTTATTGGATCGTTTTTCTATTTCTCGAAATTTTCCATTATATCATTGTCCTGACGCCTCTTCAACAAAAATGTTTCTACTTGATGGATAAGTTTCCTAAGCTTTATCTTATCCAGATTTTAGTTTATTGATTAATTTCCTAGCATCCTTTTCCAACTTGGTTATTTGGCTTCCCACTGTACCATATTATGTCATTCCAGATACATTTTTCCTATTCTTTGCTTATGTGATCTCCTAATTTTTACAAAGCTGCAATAAAGTAGGAAAATAAAAAAAAACAACCCCCTAAGCCTTGTCAGTTTTGTTCAAAATATATTTTCCTGGACAAGTAGGGTGTGGAGAGTGTTTTGGAATAAGGGCAGGAAGAGGTGATGTGATGAGGCTGAACTTTATGTAGAATAAAGACTAGGAAAAATCAGTTCCAGTTTGGAAACAATGAAACCAGATAATATTCCTAGTTGAAAGAACAAACATGGTTAAAGAATGTCTACTATGACATGGGACTGAGTAATACACAAGAGGCTAAACACAATCTTTATTTTAGAAAAGAAAATAAATTATTTGAGAAGATTTACCCAAAAGAGAGTTCCATATAATGGATAAACTTGTATAATAACAGAATCACTATATATTTTAAATGTGCTGCTGTTTTCTTGATGAAATTAGAATCACTTACAATATGTACATATACCTTGTTTGTTTCAAACAAAAGGTGGTTTGAAGCTACAAAGAGTGAGGGCCCAGAAAATTAAGAAAATCAGGTCAACTTGATTAATGATGAGACAAAAGAGTAGATGGAAATACCAACACTTCTTGCATAATCTGTCACTGACTATGCACAGTAAGCTTAGGTGTGAGCCAGGGTACTGTGCTCACTCAAAGCCCTGTGTCTTTATCCCAGAGAAATTTACTTATGCCCCACATAGCTGGTTCCCCAAAAAAGGCAACTCTAGACATCCCATCCCTACTCGCCCAAGAGTCCTGACATTTTCATCTCACTTTCTCTTATGGCCTCCTCATCAGTTGACTTTATCTCCCACCCCTGCCCTTGCTTTGCTCTTGAAGATCACTAGACTTGGGGCTCCTGTGTTTTTACCTTTTCCCAAGGTGCAGCTCTGCTCATTCTCTGGCTCTATTTGCTTGTAGCTGACTCTGCCCAATCAAGCCCCAGGGTACTCTCACTTAGCAGCTGCTCCACTCCCTGGGAGTGGGCAGTTCACCATGTATGAGCCCTCATCCATGTAATGAAGTTTGAAGGAACACCATAGCTTCCCAACTGCCCACCCACATCCACTAGAAGCATCTCTGAAAATGCAGATGCTGTCAAAAAAGGAATACAGCCAATCTCAATTATTCCCAAATTTGCCCATGCACTAAAATTTATTTGTAACATCAAAATCAATATTCGTGGAACTTTTGTGTCCATTCATGGATATGCACAGAGCAGCAAAAAATTTGAGTTTCCCCACATATACATTCCCAACTGAGGTCAATCAAGACAATACTCTGCCTTCTTGTTTAAGCTCTCATACTATAAAACAAGTGTCCTTTCACAGTCTAGTTACTACTATACTATAAAACAAGTGTCCTTTCGCAGTCTAGTTACTGCCATGTTTTTTGTATTTTTGTGCTTTTGGTTGGTGATTTCACCATTTAAAATGAAATGTACAGCATAGGGAATATAGTCAATAATAATGTAATCTTTGTATGGTAACTAGGCTTACCATGGTGATCATTTTGAAATGTATAGAAACTTCAAATCACTATGTTGTGCATGGGGAACTAACATAATGTTGTAAGTCAATTATAATTCAAATAACAAACAAACAACTCATAGAAAAAGAGAATAGATTTATAGTTACCGGAGGTGGGGAAGGGGGTGTGGGGGATTAGGAATATTGGATGAAGTTGGTCAAAAGGTACAAAATTCCAGTTATAAGGAAAATAAGTACTAGGAATATAATGTACTACATGATAAATATAATTAACACTGCCATATGTTATATATGAAAGTCAAGAGAATAAATCCTAAGAACTCTCATCACAAGGAAAATTTTTTTTTCTATTTCTTTAATTTGTATCTATATGAGATGGCGGATGTTCACTAAATTTACTGTGGTCATCATTTCATGATATATATAAGTCAAATGATTATGCTGTATACCTTAAATTTTATACAGTGCTGTAGGTCAATTATATATCAATAAAACTGAAATCAGTCAATCAATAAATATATAGAATGGATCCCCAAGCTTAGTACTGATGTACTGTATAGTATGTGTATTGAATAAATTTCATTTAAGCATGAGTTATAGTGCGTTGGCCATGAGTTCAATGTTCAAGAATCAACAATATATGGTAAATAAGGTATACTTAAACAGAAATACATTTTAAAAAGTTATATGTTGGATGGTTGATGAAAATATGGTGACCAGAGGTCCAAGAACTTAACCCTGTTCATCCCCAGGAGCAACACTTTAGTATTTGCTAATCCAGTGTTCTCAGAGACTTTATAAAACATAACTACCATAAATAACAAGAATCAAATATAACTTCATCACATTCAAGTCCTTGGGGATTAGGACACAGAATGGACAGTAATGTCAAAACCTAAAGCCCTGGAGTGTAGGTTTGGGTGAGCTTCCCCATGAGATCCTGCCTGGGGTGGGGAGTGTTGTGCCAGATGGGAGGAAGGCCCTGAACTTGGGAGTTGGAACTCTGGATACAAACTTTGAGTTCTTCTCAACACTTCTTGAGCCCAATCCTATTCCTAGATTAATAGTATTACTAGTCTGGTCACTATGCTACATAAAATATCCATGGCAAATGAGGCATTGTATCAGAATTTTCATCTTAGTGTTTGACAATCTAGACCTGCACTGCCCAGTGCAGGATCCACCAGCCAAATGTGGTCAATGAGCACAAGACTGTCTGGTCCAAACGAAGAGGTACTGGCAATGTAACATATGCCCTGATTTCAAAGGCACAGTTGATTTTTTGTAAAAAGTAAAATATCTTGTGATAATTTTTGTATTGATTACATATTGGAACATTTTTATATGGTGGGTTAAATAAAATGTACTATTAAAATGAATTTCACCAGTTTATGTTTTACCTTTTATAAATGTGGCTATTAGAACCTTTTTACATTTTATGATACTGTAGTTAACAATACGTCCATTGATTTTCAATATATTTTTCTCTGTGTTCCCACATTATCTATTTCCTTTTCACAAGATCTCAATTTAGAGTCTGCAAAATGGATAAACCAGTTCATTACTAGAGAAAGAATTATGTCACTTAATATCTAATATCATGGTTGTGCAAAATGAAGAAAAAGACTAAAATGTAGCAGTAAAGTTATATACTGTAAATACCAAAAATTTAGGTGTCTTAATAATGAACGCATGAAGATATTCAATTATCCCTTTTAACATAGTTCCTTGGACTGCCTGATGGTTAAAAAATGATCAATCTTATCCAAGACTCCTATTGAAGATCCCTCTGCCAAAAATAATAGCTCACTTACCAAAAGGTAGAAGATGCAGAGATTCAATTATGCAAATAAAGCCTGAATTATGGGCCTGTGACCCTGCCCAGCAATCAGTCAATCAATCAATCAATCAATTGCATATATGACCCACATTATGCTTGCATCACACAGTGCTGATCTAGAACCAATAGCCATGTTGTGAGAATTTACACTACTACATAGTAGTTAACACTTGTCTCCTACTTATTCTGAGCCAAACACTGTCCCAAGTACAACTTAATTAATCTTCACCGGAACTCCCTGAAATATATACTACTGTCTTTTCTCCTCTTTCAGGTTAGAAGATTGTGGCAAAGAAAGATTGGGTGACTTGCCCTAGGTAGCACCAGATTTGAGCCAGATTTGACTCAGGTAATCAGCAATCACATTCTTAACCATTGCATTCACACACACACACACACACACACACACACACACACACACACATAAATGTCTATTTGATACGATCATCAAACCCTTGAAATAAAAATTACTTATTGGTAGAAAGAAAAAATGGTTTATGCCTTCAGTGGCATTCTCTGAAGATATAAACAGATGAAAAGAAAGTCATTAACTTCCAAAAGTTAAGATTTTGCAAGGGGAAAATGCTGAATCATCATGAGTTTTAGGGTATCAGTTCATCTTCAGTCTAGAACTAGTGTAGAAGCAGAGGTCAAAAAGTAAGAAGAAACACTTAAAAGCTTTTGTACAGCATAGGAAATGATAAACAAAACAAAAAGACTACCCTCAGAATAGGAGAAAATATTTGCAGATGAAGCAACCAACAAGGGATTCATCTCCAAAATACACAAACAGCTCATGCAGCTCAATAACAAAAAACAAACAACCCAATCCAAAAATGGGCAGAAGACCTAAATAGACATTTCTGCAAAGAAGACATAAAGATGGCCAAAAAGCACATGAAAAGCTGCTCAACATCATTAATAATTAGAGAAATGCATATCAAAACTACAATGAGGTATCACCTCACACTGGTCAGAATGGTCATCATCAAAAAAATCTACAAACAAAAAATGCTGGAGAGGGTGTGGAGGAAAGGAAACCCTCCTACACTGTTGGTAGGAATGTAAATTGGTACAGCCAGTATGGAGAACAGTATGGAGGTTCCTTAAAAAACTCAAAATAGGGCTTCCCTGGTGGCACAGTGGTTGAGAGTCCACCTGTTGATGCAAGGGACACAGATTCGTGCCCCGGTCTGGGAAGATCCCACATGTCGCAGAGCGGCTAGGCCTGTGAGCCATGGCCACCGAGCCTGCGCATCCGGAGCCTGTGCTCTGCAATGGGAGAGGCCACAACAGTGAGAGGCCCGTGTACCACAAAAAAAAAAAAAAAAAAAAAAAAACTAAAAATAGAACTACCATATGGCCCAGCAATCCCACTCCTGGGCATATACCCAGAGAAAAACATCGTTCAAAAATATATATGCACCCCAATGTTCATTACAGCACTATTTGCAATAGCCAGGACATGGAAGCAACATAAATGTCCATCAACAGAGGAATGGATAAAGATGTGGTACATATATACAATGGAATAATACTCAGCCATAAGAAAGAATGAAATAATGCCATTTGCAGCAACATGGATGGACCTAGAGATTGTCATACTGAGTGAAGTAAGTCAGACAAAGACAAATATCATATGATATCACTTATATGTGGAATCTAAAAAAAAGAGATACAAATGAACTTATTTACAAAACAGAAATAGAGTCACAGATGTAGAAAACAAACTTATGGTTACCAGGGGGTGAGGGGTGGAGGGATAAATTGGGAGATTTGGATTGACATATACATACTACTATTTATAAAATAGATAACTAATAAGGCCTACTGTATAGCAGAGGGAACTCTACTCAGTACTCTGTAATGGCCTATATGGAAAAAGAATCTAAAAAAGAGTGGATATATGTGTATGTATAACTGACTCACTTTGCTGTACACCTGAAACTAACACAACATTGTAAATCAGCTATACTCCAATAAAAAATTTTAAACAATAATAATAAAGTAAAACTGGACTCAAGAAAAAGTAAGAAGAAACAGCAAAAAAAGAAGAGCAAATAATAATAATAGTAAAAGAGAATACTAAATAAAACTTTTAAAGAAGTGAAGTTTAAGGATAATATTTAACAAAAACTTTTAAAAACTAGTGTACTGTGAAGTCCCACAATTTTAGATGAACTAAGCTTTTCTAGGTAAATGAAAAGCTAAGTCAACAAGAATAGGAGTCTGATGGAAAAAGCAGAAAATTGCTAAATGAATGAAATGGGCATTTGTAAAACAAAACTACCAAGGCTACCTGTATAAAATTTCTTGTTTGTTTTTTTGAAAGTCATCTGAAAAGTCTTTGGGTGAGTTTCCATTTATCAGCCAAAGGACATTAAAATCGTTCCTGTCCTGGTTATTTATGGGAAGGAAGGCGTCCATGAGAGGTAATGAAGAAGGCTCGACTCCCTTTTATACTCCAGACATCTGCATCTCCAAAACCTGCTACAAGTCTTGGAGACTTTATTTTTAAATGCTGGCAACAATTGGTCTACATGTCACTACACACTTGCATCTCAGCTATCTCCTCTGTCATACAGGGAAGCCTGGGGTGGTTGTAGGTGGTACAGCACCAAGCCATTTGCCTGGGAGTCAAAGACTACATTCTAAGTCCTTCTCTGTCACTTGTAACCCTGGGGATCTTGGAACATCACAGAGTTTCCAAAGGCTTCATATCAAAAAAGAGAGCATAGAAGAAAAAGAAGACATATATATAGTGGTTAAAAATCAGACAATAACTCAATAGTTTTTTCTTTAAAAAAAGGCTAATGACCTGGATAAAAAAGGGGTCAAGGACTTGAATAGACATTTCTCCAAAGAAGACATACAAATGGCCAAGTATATGAAAAATGCTCAATATGATTATCATCAGAGAAAGCAAATCAAAACCACAATAAGATGTCACCTCCCACCAGTGAGGATGGCTATTAGCAAAAAAACAAAAGACAACAAGTGTTGGCAAGGATGTGGAGAAATTGAAACACTTGAGCACTGTTGGTGGGAATGCAAAAAAAATGGTGCTGTCACTATGGAAAACAGTATGAAGATTCCTCAAAAATGAAAAATAAAACCACCATACAATTCAACAATCCCAGTTGTGGGTATTTATCCAAAAGAATTGAAACCAGGATCTCAAAAAATATATTGCCACTCCTATGTTCTTTGCAGCACTATTCACAACAGCCAAGATGTGGAAACAACCCAAGTGTCCATCAAAGATGAATGGATAAAGAAAATGTGGTATATATCAATACATGCTATAGTAATTCAGCCTTAAAAAAGCACATTCTGCAATAATGCAAAAACATGAATGAACCTTGAGGACATTAAGTGACAGAAGCCAGTCACAGAAAAACAAAGGCTGCATGATTCCATCTATATGAGATACCTAAAATAGTCAAATTCATAGCATCAAAGAGTGGAAGGAATAGCTGTTGTTAGAGGCAAGGAGGAGAGGGAAATGGGAAGTTCCTAATCAATGGGCATAAAGTTTCAGATAAGCAAGAGGAATCAGAGATCTGCTGCACGACATTATACCTATAGTGATATACAACAATGTATTATACACTTAAAAACTTAAGAAGCTGGGTCTCATGTTGTGTTCTTACCACCATGAAATGAAATAAAAATTCACCCTACAGTTATATATCAATTAATAAAATTATCTAACAAAAATTAAGCAAAAGCTACTAAAAAACAATAAATCTTTGCTCTTTGATTTCTTGTTTAAGACCTTGGCCACATTACCTCTGGCAGTCTATAAGATGGAGATAATCAAAGGATTAGTCTCCAAAATTCACAAACAGCTCACGTGGCTCAATATCTTAAAAACAAACAACCCAATCCAAAAATGGCCAGAAGACCTAAATAGACATTTCTCCAAAGAACACATACAGATGGCCAAGATGCACATGAAAAGATGTTCAACATCGCTAATTATTAGAGAAATGCAAATCAAAACTACAATGAGATATCACCTCACACCAATCAGAATGGCCATCATCAAAAAATCTACAAATAATAAATACTGGAGAGGGTGTGGAGAAAAGGGAGCCCTCCTGCACTGTTGGCGGGAATGTAAATTGATACAGCCACTATGGAGAACAGTATGGAGGTTCCTTAAAAAAGTAAAAATAGAGCTACCATGTGATCCAGCAATCCCACTCCTGGGCATATATCCAGAGAAAAACATGGCTCAAAAGGATACATGCACCCCACTGTTCATTGCAGCACTGTTTACAGTAGCCAAGACATGGAAGCTACCTACATGTCCATCAACAGATGAATGAATAAAGAAGACGT
Organism: Globicephala melas; assembly: GCF_963455315.2. NCBI lineage: Eukaryota > Metazoa > Chordata > Mammalia > Artiodactyla > Delphinidae > Globicephala > Globicephala melas. The sequence continues at coordinate 16,000,603 of NC_083317.1, read as the reverse complement.
GGTACATATATGCAATGGAATATTACTCAGTCATTAAAAAGAATGAAATAATGCCATTTACAGCAACTTGGATGGACCTGGGGATTATCATACTAAGGGAAGTAAGTCAGAGAAAGACAAATATCATATAATACAGCTTATATGTGGAATCAAAAAAAAAGAATGATATAAATGAACTTATTTACAAAATGGAAACAGACTCACAGACTTAGAGAAGGATCAATGATTACTAGGGGGGAAGGGTAGGGGGAGGGATAGATTGGATGTTTGGGATTGACATGTACACACTGTTATATTTAAAATAGATAATCAACAAGGACCTACCATATAGCACAGGGAACTCTGCTCAATATTCTGTAATAACCTAAATGGGAAAAGAATTTGAAAAAGAATATATACATGTATATGCATAACTGAATCACTTTGCTGTACACCTGAAACTAACACTACATTGTTAATCAACTATACAGCAATATAAAATAAAACTTTCTTAAAATGATGGAGATAATCATGCTCACTTCATAGGACAGATAAAACAATAGAATGAGGTCATCTTTGTAACTGTCTAGTACTGTGCCTAGTAAGAGCCAAAAAGTGATTTTTTTAAACAGTAGATGATACTAAAGCTTCTTTCCAGCTTAGACAGTCTATGGATATATAAGCAGCCAGCACTGTCTTCCATGCTGTGTTTTTTTGTTTTCCTGACCCACGTCTGTTCCTTATTAAAACACTGCAGTGTTTTAGTGAAGGAAGAACTTAGTAATTTCGAGCATCAAAAAGCAAACCAACTGACACTAATGCCTCAGTGATGATTCTAAGTGTCACAAGAGGCTGCCATGTTTTCTGCTCAAGATCACACATGTAGAAAAACTATCCAAGAGAGTTTCGAAACTGAGGTCCCCCTCCAAGCCCTCTGGCTCTACTCATTAATAACTTATAAAGTTATTAACACGCTTATTATTTCTCTCTAATTTTGGTTTTCTCCAACTGGAGTTATAAACATATCTCCCTGCTCAAAGCTCAAGGCCAAATGCAGGGTAAGACTATATATTCTCACTGCGAGGCCTCTGTTTTAAAAAACTTCTCTGAAAAATAAAGCCTTGTTTATAGGCTTTAGACCACGGTTGCAAAAAAAAAAAGTAATATGTAAATTAGACATTTTATAACTTTACAGCTAAATAATAAAGGCAGCACTCCAAACCTCAGCCAGACATTTACATAATTGCATTACTAGCATTCGTATGAGCCATGATGGAAATTAAGAGGGAAATCTTGCTTATTTCCTATTAACTCCATAATAGAACATGACTCTCATTTGCCCTTACAAATAAAGCTTAACCATTGTTTTAAAACCAGACACTACACTTGGGTTCTTTTATGGTTCCTCATTGCCATGACAGAACAGCAGCAAATTTCATAAGGAAAAAATATTTAATGAAAAATTGTGGTTATTCCAAAAGAAGTGCACTAAATATTCAAACTTTTATTATGTCTCTGCATTTGGTTTCCGGCTTTTGACAGAGCAGCTTCTCACTACACATTTCATCTCTTTTTAAGATTAATTTCTTCAAGGTCAGTTTTTCCCAAATCTCTTTATGTACACACAGTACAGAGAATCAATCGGCTGATACTCCTGACAATTCCGTTCTGATTAATTAATAGTTCTAGGGTATCCCTAGAGACAACCTAGCATGCACCCAATAAATGCATGCTAAGTTGAGTTGAAATTAATTTTATTCTATTTAAGAAAGTAACTTATGGCACATATCTTGGTTTGGGCGCAGATCCTGTAACAGAGCTTGGGGGCAGGTAGTGTATTTGGGGGGTGGTCTCAGGAAGCACAAGTCAGGCAGTGTGGAAAGTGAGCCAGGGAAGGGAGGTGAGCTAAACAGGGTGCATCAATGAGATGGGTAAGTGCTGTGGGGCAACTGGGCTCCAGACCCAGAGGGAAACTAGGAAGAACCATATGAATGGAACTTCATAAATCCTAGGTGTTTCTCCCACGCAGCCATCTCTACTCTCCTGCTCTTATCCACCCATCACTGGCTACCCAGGAATTGCAGACTAGAGTGAGGACTTAGATTCTGCCAATTCTCAGGTTGGACACTGCAAACTCTATCATCTCCTGACCCCAGTTCCCACCTACTGTCAGAGGCAAGTCCAGGCGCTGTCACTCTTCAAATCAGCATTCTCTGTTACCCACAACCTATAGGTTGTTAATCTCATGTGAGATCTTGCTTTTAAATCATTGTGAATGACTCTTATGATCTGGTCTTCAATCCTTTTTGCTCATCTAGTCCCTAAAATAATTTCAAGACATTATACCCACTAGTTACAACTCATTTTTAAGTTATTTATATGGTTTTTATCAAAAGTTTAAGTGGTTGCTAGATGTGACTTTCAGTGAAATGTAAATATTGAAAGTCCAAAATAAAACTGTTACTCCACTCTTTTAAATGTTTCCAATGGAATCTAAATTCCAAAGGAATTTTTTACTTACCATTTTCCATTTAAAAATATAAATGTATGTGTATCTTGTTTTATAATGTTCCTTGAAGTCTTATTTCCATTCCATTATCCCCATAGAACTTTATCCTACTACAATAACATTATAATTGAAAGAATTTTGCTAAATACACTTATAATAATTCCCTCAAAAGAAGGATATAAATTGACATTTTTTTTAATTTCCTGTGACCATACAGTTCAAACGTTTTTTTAAATTTTTCTTCTGAAGAGTTCTCTAACATTTCTCATTTAGTACACAATTAAGCAAAACATACAAATATATTTTAATGTTGATAAATAAACAGAATAATTCAAATGCTAGCAGAAATTCATGTCTTAATAAAATGGACAGGATTGGTTTGTTTTTCCTAATTAGTTCATCTCTTCATACAGGAATATTATTTTATTACTAGAATGAGACAGAGGTCATCTTTAGTGTTATTCCTTATCTTAATAAATAGCACTGAAAGAACTTTTCAAAAAATAATAAGTAGCTGGGAATGGAATAGATTTTGCTATAGCAACAGCCTTCAGTTCTTTGAACTTTTCTGGAGTCACATTTTAAACATAACATAGTAGTCTATCATCAAAGATTATTTGGAATAATCTTGAGTAAGTCTCATGATAATTTTAGAGCAATTTTGTTTAGGGTAAAGAATTAGAAGCCATCTGAGTTGAAAAGGATGTGTTTGCCAGTCATCAGAGCACTTTGCTTTCTCAGCATCAGTATTTCACAGGGTCCCTTGCTTTGGCTCTCAGGAGTTTTTCCATCATAGCAAGAATAGGCGTGAATAAGAGGGGAAATGGGAAAAGAACAAGTGTGAAAATAAACAAGAAACCCTGCAGATGGTAAGTGTGTCTATAGACAGATCAGTTTGAGAAGAGGACCTAGGGAATTAAAAGATCTGGAAGTCTGTGAACCCCCAGGGTACACACACACACACACACACACACACACACCAGTTTACAGTTCACTGGCTTTGGAATAGACTTTCTGACCCCCAAGTCCTTCTGAACCTTGCCGTGTGAAATTCAAAAGCCAAGCTTTTGAAACCCCAAAACTGAGAACTAACTCTTCGGTTTGGCTGTTGCACCCTTTGGACAAGTTAATAAAACTTTAATGCCCTGGCAGCTGCCTCAAAAGGAGGGGGCAAATAGTTACCAGAAAAGGAAAAAAATACATTAGTTAACATTTCAACGTTGCGCCTTGGGCTTCCCTGGTGGTGCAGTGGCTGAGAGTCCGCCTGCCGATGCAGGGAACACGGGTTCATGACCTGGTCCGGGAAGATCCCACATGCCGCGGGGCAGCTGGGCCCGTGAGCCATGGCCGCAGAGCCTGCATGTCCCGAGCCTGTGCTCTGCAACGGGAGAGGCCACAACAGTGAGAGGCCCGCGTACTGCAAAAAAAAAAGTTGTGCCTTGCCACAAATAAAAAGAGCTTGCTCAAAATTACAAGTGAATAAGGTGCATCCTGGGTGCTATAGGAATCACCAAGTCAGAATAATCTGATTTGTGGGTAGATTTGTTGGTGATTTAAGATTAATGGAGAAGAAAAGGGGAGCGTCTTCTAGCAGAGGGCAATAACAAAAGACAGAGATACTGGAAATCACTAAGGATGTCAGGGAAAAGTGGAAAGAACAGCTTTGGTGATGTTCATATAACAGACAAGGTGGAGACAATACAGGAAAAGTTAAAGGGGGCAGCGAGGAATCGATGGAGATTTCTGGGTCAGTGGATCGCATGAAATGGCCATCTTTAATGACCTGTACCATTCATTATGGCTGATGAAACTTGGACCAGTGGTCTGGATTTTATTCCACTTGCCTTATGTCAGGGAATCAAATAAAATCCACAGGTAGATAAATTCAAAAAAACAGCCTGGCAGGACTAACCTTTGTGTAAACTTTCCGGTGATCGGTTTAGATTTGTGTGAATGTTAAAAGCGCCTTTATTTTATGTGTAATGTGTATGCATACATATAATAATCTAAAACAATATGCAGAGATTTAATTATAACAATACATGTGTAGTTTCACGCAGTCTGAGCCAATTGGTTCCTAAACTAATGATTTCTTTACTGAATGGTTTATTTATTGAATTCAGGGTGATTCCTTCCATAGTAGGGCAAGAGGTCTGTTAGTGTTGAATTACCATAGTTTTACCAGGGAATTCAAAAAAGAACAGCAATACAATTTGTATCTTTTCTAAACAATAGCAATAATAATGATAAAGACTGTAGTCTTTTGTCTCATCCTGGCCTTGATACAAACAGATAGAGACAGTATGGGACCCTTTTCTATCATGGCACAGAAATACGTATTCTGAAAATTCCTACAGTAAAGAGAATATTGACCCTTTTTCACAGAAAGATGTCCTATGAATACGTTAACTTTACAGGACAAAAGAGACTTCGCAGATGTGATCAAGTCAAGGACCTTGAGATGGGGACATTTTCTTGGATTATCTGAGTGGACCCAATGTAATCACTAAAGGTCCTTAAAAGTGAAAGAAGGAGGCAAAGAGTGAAAGGGTCAGAGTCAAAGGAGGTGTGATGAAGGAAGCAGAGACTGGAGTGAGGCGGAGCCACAATCCAGGGAATGCACGCAGCCTCTAGAAACTGGGAAAGGTAAGAAAACAGATTCCCCCTAGAGTCTTTAGAAGAAGCCAGCCCTGTTGACACCTTAGTTTTAGCCCAGTGAAACCCGTTTCAGACTTCTGACCTCCAGAACTGTAAGATGTAAAATGTATATTGTTGGGCTTCCATGGTGGCGCAGTGGTTAAGAATCCGCCTGCCAATGCAGGGGACACGGGTTCTAGCCCTGGTCCGGGAAGATCCCACATGCCGCGCAGAGTGACTAAGCCTGTGCGTCACAGCTACTAAGCCTGCACTCTAGAGCCCGTGAGCCACAATTACTGAGTCTGTGTGCCACAGCTACTGAGCCTGCACTCTAGAGCCCGTGCTCTGCAACAAGAGAAGCCACCACAATGAGAAGCCCGCGCACCACAATAAAGAGTAGCCCCCGCTCTCCACAACTAGAGAAAGCTCGTGCACAGCAACAAAGACCCAATGCAGCCAAAAATGAATTAATTTTTTTAAATGTATATTGTTTTAAAGACTAACTTTGTGGTAATTTGCTCCAGTAGCAATAGGAAACGAATACAGTCTCCTAGTGAAATGACAGGTATTTTACAAATTAACTATGTAGGCATATCGCATATTAACTGTACACTAAAATCATATAATGACTTCTAAAATAAAATCCTTTTGGGGAACCCCTGTACACTGTTGATGGGAATGTAAATTGGTGCAGCAACTGTGGAAAGGAGTATGGAGGTTTCTCAAAAAAAAAAAAAAGAACTACCGTATGACCCAGCAATTCTACTCCTGGGTATATATCTGAAAAAAACAAAAACACTAACTCAAAAAGATACACACACCCCAATGTTCACAGCAGGTTAGTTACAATTGCCAAGGTATGGAAGCAACCTAAGTATCCATCAACATATTAATGGATAAAGAAGCTGTGGTAGATAGATAGATAGATAGATAGATAGATAGATAGATAGATAGATAGATAGATAGATGATAGATGATAGATAGATAGATAATAGATAGATAGATGATAGATAGATAGATAGATAGATAGATAGATAGATAGATAGATAGATAGATGATAGATAGATGATAGATAAAATGGAATACTACTCAAACATAAAAAAGAATGAAATTTTCCGATTTGCAGCCACATGGATGGACTTGGCGGGCATTATGCGAAGTGAAATAAATCTGACAGAGACATGTACTGTATGATATCACTTATATGTAGAATCTAAAAAATACAACAAACTAGTGAATATAACCAAAAAAAGAATCACATATATAGAGAACAAATTAGTGGTTACCAGTTGGCGGGGTGGGGGGCGAGCAATATAAGGGTGGAGAAGTAGGAGGTACAAACTGTTGGGTGTAAGATAGGCCTAAGGATGTATTGTACAACATGGGGAATATAGCAGTATTTTGTAATAACTGTAAATGGAAAGTAACCTTTAAAAATTGTATTAATTTTTTTAATTTTTTAAATAAATAAAATAAAATCCTTCTTAAATAATTATCACTTATGACTTTTGATAACCCTAGGTAATCTAATGCAGATATGAAAGTAAGTTTATCACCAGAGTAGGTACAAAGGAAATTGAGAGAGGTGGGGAGCAGAAATTGGGGGTTATTAAAAATCATGGAGCCTCCCTAAAGGGCAGAGAATTTATCAGCTATGCTTCTCTTTCCTACTCAGGCAGTCCTGTTTGCCCAGAAATCAATGAACATGAAAGAACTCATATATTTTCAGTAGGAAAATACTTGTTTTTTCCTAAATTCATGATGTAAAGAGCAGGATGAAAGGCCAGAGACCACTGGGGGTAGAAAAGTATTAGATTTAAAAAAATGGATCCAATCCAAATGTCATGGGCATGAATTCTAGAGAGCCTAATGATTTTTGAAAAATATCTGTTAAGACTGCTCTTCATGCCAGGCTCCAGGGAAAAACCACAAGTAGGAATTGATCTGTTGTATTTTATAAAATCCAAATGCTGTTTTTCTGTTTTTAAATACTTTTAAAAAAAATAATAGAATCTGAAATAGGACACAAGGGAAGAAATTGAAACAGCACATTTTAACCTTCTCAAGCTGCCAGGTCACGTATGTCTCCCTCTTCTCCTCCAGAGAGGGCCAAAAGGTGCCCACTCCCTGCCTTCCAGGGAGCTGGGACTCTTAGGGAGAGGCTATTCACACAGTGTCCAGTCCTAGACCATGTTTAAAAAATGTCCAGGAGTGGTCAAAGCCTTGGAATTAAGTGTGCACTCATTTAAATTCACTGAACTGAAAAAGAACAAGTGAGAAAAAGCCAAGGGAGCCAAATGCCAAATGTTTGTGTCATTGTTAACACTCTCTGGAAAGTCTTTATTCGATGATAATTTCAGTTTCTCCCTCTGCTTCTCCCCAAGGTAACATGGGCCACAATGACCAGGTGGGGAAAAGCCAGTCCTTCTCCTGAAGTGACCTCAAAGTTAAGCAGCTGCTTAAGCCTCCACATCCCACCTACGTGGGCTTCCCATGAACTTGAGATTTCTACTCCTAAGATTTAGGCTTCAAGTGGGGATGTTTTTGATGGGAGCAAATGACAAGGCCAAGACAGAGGCCATGCAAAGTTTGTGAATTGGGTTTGGAAATGAAGAGACTTCAAAGTACATAAGCCTCTGTCAAGTCTAGGGGTAGTTCCTAGAAAGAGTACATGCATTTTTATTGACAGCATTGGGAATATGCTGTCTCAGGCAAAGCTGGACCCCTCCTACTTCACTTGCAGCAAACCCTACAGCAGTTCTTAAAGGCAAGTGACATCTCTGGAGAGCCTTCATGTTGAGGTTTTTACAGGAGGGTGTGGCAGGTAATAAGTAACCCACCTCTCCTTTGTCCAGGTTTCTAATTAATAAACACGTGGGAAATAAGGCAAAAAGAAAAATGCAGATGGGGAGAAAACTGTCATGTTTATGACCAATATAGGCTAAGCTGGAGAATACACTTACATGTGAGGGACAAAGGGCTTCCTAAAACTGAACACAAGAATTAGACAGACTTGCCCAGCTGTATCAGTTACGGATTGCTGTGTAACAAATAACCCCAAAATTTAGCTGCTTTAAACATCAAATGTTTATTATCTCACAGTTTGTGTGGATCAAGGAATCTGGGTGCGGCACAGCTGGGTCATCAGACTCAGTGTCTCTCACAAGGCTACAATCAAGGTGTTGACCAGGGCTGTGGTCATCTAAAGGCTCACCTGGGAAAAGATTGGCTTCCAGGCTCCCTGGCTTCTGGCAGGAGTTAGCTCCTCACAGCCTGTTCGACTGAGGGTCTCAGTTCCTTACTGGCTACTGGCCAGAGACATTAGTCCCTTGCTCTATGATCCTCTCCACAGGGCTACTTATAACATAGCAGCTTGCTTCCCTCCAGAGCAAGGGCTCCACCAGAGAAAGAGAGGGCCAGCAAGACAGAAGTCACAACCTTTTTGTAACCTCATCTCAGAAGTGATATCCCATCATTTTTGCCATATTTTGTTTGTTAGAAGCACGTCACTGGGTTCAGCACACACTCAAGGGGGAGAGATTAAAAAAGAGCATGAGTACCATGAGACAGAGATCGTAGGCAACCTTCTCAGAAACAGCCCACATTGACAGACACATCAGACAGCACTGTGGGTGGGCGGTAGGGCTCTCTCCACCATCCCAGCAGAAAAAACATCCACTCCCTATAAGCAGCTTGCCCCCAGGAGAAATGATAGAGGAAGGGGTATACTACACATGTTCTTTCACACCTACCCATTGGGTCAATAAATTCTGAATGAGTAAGGAGTAGTGGAAAGAGGCTATAAGCCTTGGGCTAATCATGGAGAGGGAAGGAAGGGGAAGGAGGTCACTCCAAATGGCAAGAAACATCAGGAGCAAGGAATAAGCAGTTCCCAACACTCACAATACCCTGTTTATATATGATGTCCATTTTACATACAAAGAAACTGAATCTTAGAGAGACTGAGTAACCCAAGGTCATGTAGATAGGACATGATGGAGCCAGAATCTATAAATACCCAATCCCTGAAAAAGTGCCTTACTCCGACCTATAATTATACTTCCTCATATTCAGAATCTGATTGGAACCAACTATTTGATGAAGATATACTTGTCAGTGAAAAGTTTTCAGGAATGAAACTTGATTGTTCTTTCCGTGTCCTGAAATGTCCCCTAAATCTGAAGCTTTATGACAGTGATGAAACAATATCTCTGCCAGAAAATAAAATACATACCTGGCTTAGAAGCAAGCAGTCACTGGTGTCAACAGCTTCTGCCAGGGAAGGCTGTAGAACACCTCAGGACCATACAGCTGGTGCTTCCAGCCCGAGACTCACCAATAGCTTGCAGCCCAGACAAAGACGGTGACATCCAAAGGTTTGTCCAGAGTGCATGGGTGGGATGTGTCACTCCTGATAACATGTCACAAAAGCTCTGCTTTGAACTTGAAACAAGATAATTGCTTTCATCAACTACCCAGTCTCCCCTGCCCTTTTGTTCTTTGATATAGGCTGTAGATCAAAGATGGCGACACTTCACTTCCTGCTGCCTTTGAAGTACCAGGTCTGTACAACAGCTATTTCTAGCCTTACATGCTTCACAGAAATATAATCCATGTAGACCTTTGTGTCTTCAAGATTTCACATCCTAAGGAAATGGACAAAAATAAAAATTTTAACCAAATTATGGTCATATGTGTAATTCCATATTTAGTCTGATTTTTTCAATGGATATTTGAGTGTTCATTGTGTGCCAGGCACTGTGATGTGTGATGAGGGTAGGAGATACATAAAACAGAGAATTCGTGTGCCAGGAACACAGTCCAGTGTGGGGGAAAAACAAGTGGATTACCAAAAACAATGCAATGAGTGCTATCGTAAAGGGATGTCTCAGGTCACCTGGGGTCTCCGAGGAGGGGCTGTACGTGTGAAGGGGATTCAAGAGGCAGAAGACTCTGAGTCATGGACATACCTGTGCATCTCTCTGAGACCCAGTTCAATAAGCTGCTCTTCCCTTGCCCAGAACAAAAGAAGGTTGTAGGCATGAGGTTTGGGGTGCAGAAAGGGACTAGACGGGGGTCCACAGGTCAAGATAAAGGAGCTTGTGTGAATAATGGTTCCTAGAGAGACCAGTGGAATGGATGACCGTCAACAACCTTCCTATACACCCAAATCCTCTGAGATTCTCCACACTCCAGAGAGAAAGAGTCCATCTGCACAAGCAAAACCTAGACTTTAGCTAAGCCCTAGTCATTATCCCCCTCTTCCAGGTGTCCCCCAGAAACGTATCTCTCCCTCAAAAACAAATGTTGCTTCTTGGCAATACCCAGATTCTTCTAGAATAGGGTCTATGCAAGATGGAGGCCTTCCTAGGGGTTGGTTTGCCCCCCTGTTCATTACTTCCCCCTTGATTGACACAAACGGTACAAATGGGCAGCAACAGTGTTTATACAAATTCCACAGTCTTCATTTACCTAGATGTAGCAGAATTCCTCTTAGGTAATATTGACTCTGTTTCTCATCTAAGCCTCCACAGCAGCCTCCATTTGAATATCCCATCAAGCACATGAAGCATCCAGTAGATAGCCTTCCCTGGGGCACCCCTGCAAGTCCCCGTACGAGTGAAATCAGTGATGCAATCACAGCTTCTCTGCTGTTGAACTTGAACGTGAATACATATCCTCTATTGTCACCTTACATTTTGTTCTCCTTTCTCTATGAGTCACTAATGTTTTGAATTAAGTTCCCTACCCACTTCCCCACCCCCAGTTTTCTCACACACAGACATTTTTCCCTGTTCAACCTTTTAATAGCCTGCTTGTTGTTGTTCATAAGCCACTGTTTATTCTTCCCGTGTCACAGCACTCTCCCCACCCAATCCCCCAGCAATGGCAGCCCTGTTGCTGATCTATTTCCTCCTTCACACTAGTCTTACAGCAACCTCCATCCACAGATGCCTGTTCTCTCATTTCTTAGTTAATTTGGGGGTTGCGGTGAGCCGTGATCATATCTCCTTGATGGAGATAGTTGCATTAGATGCTGTAGCGGTCTTCCTATTACTGAAATACTACACAAATGGCAATTTCTGAAACCAAGATATCCATATCAGGAGCTCAAAATGAAATTGAGCAACCCACATCTTTGTTTCACAGACCTACCTGTTCATCTAGGGAACACAAAATGGCTTGTGTCCTTTGGAAGAAGACTCCCAAGTTTGCAAAACAGCGTGCTTGAGTTTATTGAGGACAATTCTGACTCACACACAGAGACGCTGCACTTATTTTTAAATGTCCATAAACTTTAAACTCCAATATTAGTGCACCATTGAAATCTTTTCATCTTCATCTTCTACATTTCTTTTACATTTTTGCAGTAGCCTGTCTGTTTTAGACAATAATCAGAAATTCAGCAAGACAATTTGCTTTTTTTCACATATTTACAATTTGCAATCATATTTACAATTGAAAAAAGTTGAGTTGTTAAAATAATGTACCCTGAGCTCCTGATCATAACGAATGTTTATAAATTGATCATGTATCTACCATGAATTAGAGAGACAATGAGGAATTTTGGCATAGCCTGTGCAGTAATCCTGATCAAACCATACCACCGTTTTCATCTGCTCTAAGGTAGAATGCCACTTGAATGGCTCATTTAAATGAGGTCTCATCGCCAGGCAGAGAAAAGCTGCATATCTTCAGCACAGCAGCTTCCATCCTTTCTAATGTAATAATATACATGTTAGCTTTAAGTGCAGACATCAAAAATATAGTGCCTGCTCATGAGGGTAGCCAACGTATCAATTAGACACAGCTATGTAACACACCATCCCAAAACAGAATGGCCCAACAGCAATCCTTTATATAGTTCATTGTCTTAATCCATTCAGGCTGCTCTGACAAAATTCCACAGACTGGGTGGCTTAGAAACAGCAAAAACTTATTTCTCATAGTTTGGGATGCTGGGAAGCCCAAGACCACAGTGCTGGCAGATTTGGTATCTTGTGAGGACCTGCTTCCTGGTTCATAAATTGCATCATATGACAGAAGGACCAAGGGATCTCTCTGGATCCCCTTTTATAAGAGCACTAATCCATTCCTGGGGGTTCCTCCCTCATGCCCTAATCACCTCCCAAAGACCCCACCTCCTAATGCCATCACACTGGGTGTTAGGACTTAACATGTGAATCTGGGTGGGGACATAGATGTTCAGACCACAGCACACATGAGTCTGCAGGACAGCGACCTAGACTAGGATAAGCTGAATGTTTTTACAATGGGCTGAGCTGCCTCAGACACCTGGGGTCAAATATGGGTTTGTTACATGGCTCTGCTTCTAGAAGTCGGCCAGCTGTCAGCAGGGGTTCTTCAGCTCTGCTCCAGGGGGCCTCTCAGCCTCTGGTAGGCTAGTCCAGGCATGGTCTCATGACCTTGGCAATTTTCCAGGAGAGACTAGAAGTGCACAGGTCTTTAGAGACTGTCTTATCTTTCTATTGCTACGTAACAATTACCATGAACTTAGCACCTTAACACAATTGTTTATCAGCTCATGGTTCTGTAAATCAGAAGTTCAGCACAACATGACTGTTTGCTCCGGGCATCGCAAGGCTGAAAACTAACCAGGCTGAGTTCTTGTCTGGAAACTCTGGGGGTGGGGGCGGGGAGGGCTGTGGAAATGTCTGCTTCCAATCTCATTGTTGGTGTCAGCAAAACTCAGTTCCTTGCAGTTGTAGGTCTGGGGTCTCTGTGTCCTTGCTAGCCATCAGCCAGAATTCACTCCCAGCAAGTAGAGGCTACCCACACTCCTTACCACAAGGCTCACTCCAGCCAGCCAGGACACTTCAAATCCTCCTCATGCCTCAGATCTCTGACTTCCTCTGTCTCTGATCTCTAGACCCAGATTTTAAGGGCTACTTGATTAGATCAAGACCACCTGGATAATCTCCCTCTTCAGGATAACTGATTTAGGAAGTTAATTATATCTGCAAAATCCCTCTTATAATCAATCACAAGAACGATGGCTCATCATTTTCACAGGTGCTGAAAGCAGTCAAGGCAAGAGGATTACACAAGGGTGAGGGCCGCTGCAGGTCACATTGGAATTCTGCCCATGGTACAGGCCTAGGCTCCACTGCTTCATCAGCACATCTACCAGATTCTAAAGACCAAAGCAGGTCAGCCCAAATGCAGACAGTGGGGAAATAGATGCTACCTTTTGATGGAAAGAACTGCAAAGTCATATTGCAAGGAGGCATAGACACAAGGAGGGGTGAAGGATTGAGACCATCTCTTGCAATCTGTCCCAGACAGCATGCATGAGTCTTGCTTAGAGTCTAGCAGCAACACCTCAATTGCTCTCGCTGCAACGACGTGACCTAGAGAGCAAGCCTATTTCTAATTCCAAGCATGAGAATATGGATGGGCAGGCAGTAAATGTCAGACCCACACTGCCCCTAGAAGTAGATCAGCCAGCTTTATTTTCTGGCTACTCCATTCCACAAAGCCTAGTCTATCTTTGCCTCCTGATCTCTCATCAGTGCAATAAAACACCAGGATGCTTTCACACCTCACTTTAAGGGGCACCAAGAGGGGGAACTTGCTGTTCCCAAACCGGAAACCTGAGTACACTAATATCCTTTCTAGAAATCCTGCTGATTGCGTTTGTTCCCAAAGAAAAGACTGAGAGAGGCAGATGCAAAGGAAATAAAAGCCACAACCAGTCCAGAGGAGAAAGTCAAAACTGGCAGATAGATTTCCTTTCCCTTACTGATATTTCAAGATTCACGGAGGTTTAAATCTTATCTTTATAATAAGTCCTCAGAATGCTCATCTCCCTTCCATGTGCAAAATTGAGGAGTTAAGGATGTTTTGAACAGGCTACCCATAAACTCAGAAGTAGAAAGAGACAAGAGTCCCTACTAATACAAAGCTAATACAAAAAGTTTTTTAGGAGGGAAAAAAGATTTTCTGTCCTCGGTCCTCTATTTATTACTAAATGTTTTTGAGGCTTTGGGGGCAGGGCCAGGGAAAACAAGATTTCAAATATCAGCCTCTTCTTTATTTTTTTAATTTTTGAAAGTGTTGAAATCCTGGCCTACTTGTGTTTAAATGGTTTTTCAGAGCTTAATTAGTTCAGAGAATATTAAGAAAGAAAAAGATGAGCTGCTGTGTGATTCCTGGGCCACCTTGGAAATGTGCACCAACTTTAGAATAAAAGCTTGTAGGGAACATATATTTGTTTTAAGGACTTTCAACAGCTGTTGAGAATGTGTCTTTCTCTATATACACCACTTTACAGCTCTCACAACTCAGCTCAATGGCTAAATTTACCAAGCTATGCATAATTCCTCAATCCAGGTCTGCCAAAGTGCTCAGAAGTTTCCATTGCTGATTGGACTCTAGCCAGTAATGTACACCCAGCATCCAAGAAGACTAAGAGGGGTGCTCAAAGTAAAGAGTCCTTTGCAGGGAGAAATGCAGTCAAGAGCAGCTGGAGAGACATGGAGAAGTGAATTGCACTGTGTTTTTATTTACTTGGAGATAGCATTATTAGAGGGTTTACAGATTGTTTTTTAGCTTCCTCAGACCATTGTTGAGGGTGGAGAGTTCAGAATAGCAATGACTTGCCAGCAGATCTGGGCCCCTTTTTATGCATTAATCTATTTTGTCACCTTCCCTTTATGTGTGTGTTCAACTTTCGTTCTCAAAAATCTATTAGCTTAGCTGGTGGTCTGTATTATTTCCACATTTAAGCAATAAAGCAGAATTTCTTTTTAAAAATCTGACTTTTTTTTTAGTTAGGTTTATTGCCAGATCGCCCAAAAAGACAGCTGAAGTCTATTAAGTATGTTGATAGCTATTATGTGGAAAAGGTGTCAGCAATCTTTTAGTAAGGTGCAATATTGCTGATGTATTTTTCTGACAATGCAAGGATGAGACAGTATAGGAAAGGAATGGGAAACTGTTTGTTGATATGGGCCTAGGGAGGACTCCCCTCTCTCTGTCTTCCTATTTCACATCAGTCAGAAAGATGAGTACCTTTTGCCCACCTAGAGGGGTGGGATAGGCAGGGTGGGAGGGAGACGCAAGAGGGAGGGGATATGGGGATATATGTATAGCTGATTCACTTTGTTGCACAGCAGAAACTAACACACCATTGTAAAGCAATTATACTCCAATAAAGATGTTAAAAATAAAATAAAAGTTGAAACTATGAAAAAAAGAAAGAAAGATGAGTACGGTTCCATGTCATATATGAAAGTTCTTAAGAGAGTAAATCCTAAGAGTTTTCACCACAAGGAAAAAAAATTGCTCTATTTCTTTAATTTTGTACCTGTATGAGTTGATGGATGTTCATTAAACTGCCTGTGGTCATCACGTTATGATATATGTAAGTCAAATCATTACCCTGTACATCTGAAACTGATCCAGTGTTGTATGTTCATAACAGCTCAGTAAATCTGGGAGGAAAAAAGACAGTAAGTTAAGTCTTTCTTTAAAGTGTAAATGCCAGTTGGGACAGTTAAATCTGTCCATCTCTAACACTTGGGTCTGTGTTAGAGAGACACCTTTCTGTGACATAGGAAACAGTTACATGGAGAGGCCAGGAGCCTGGGCCCTTACCCTTGGGGCTACTTATCCCAAGTTTCTGCCTGATCCCCAAAACAGGAGGGCCTAGGACCTAAGAAAATCATTCCAAGATGACCCTGTTCCCCAACATTCTGCAGTAATAACATTTCTTATCCCGTAATAATATACAAACTGACTCACATTTAAACGGCTCAAGAGGGAGGGGGTATAGGTATACATATAGCTGATTCACTTTGTTGTACAGCAGAAACTAATACAACATTGTAAAGTAATTATAATTCAATAAAGATGTAAAAAAAAATTATTAAAAAAAATAAATGGCAGGGCTTCCCTGGTGGCGCAGTGGTTGAGAGTCCGCCTGCCGATGCAGGGGACACGGGTTTGTGCCCCGGTCTGGGAAGATCCCACGTGCCGCGGAGCGGCTGGGCCCGTGAGCCATGGCCGCTGAGCCTGCGCTTCCGGAGCCTGTGCTCCGCAACGGGAGAGGTCACAACAGTGAGAGACCCGCGTACCGCAAAAAAAAAAAAAAAAGAAAGAAACAGAAAAAGAAATGGCATAGAAGCTCCATATAGCACAAGCACTTGGGGGCACCTGGGTTTACCATGGGGACAAAACAGACAGGATTGGTGCCCTCAAGGATCTTGGGCTCTAGTAATTTTAACTCATCTTGCTTTCCATTAGTTTTTCTTGATAGCATTATCAGAAAATGACCATTTTGATGGTATACGACCTTATTGGGAACATCAGTCACATCCTGAAATATACCCACACTAGGTTGTAAACCATGATTTAAAAATAAGTAAAGGTCTTTTTTTCCTGAAGCTAATGTGTCTTAAAGTGAGAACCCAAAAAAAGTTAAATTAGGTATTCACAGATGCTCTCTTGAGAAATTAGGAAGAAGAGCAAAATAAGTTGACAGACATGTTTTGTTACTCCATTTTGAAGATCTAAAAAGCTTCCTCTCTCTTAATTTTCTATTGCCAAACCACAGCATTTTCCTGTTTGGCATGAATGAAGAAAACAGGTCTTTCTCTTTTTTGTTTTTCCCACTGAGAATATGGAATGGGTCACTCAGTTATTGCAGGAAGGATTCGTGAGGACATTTCAAGCACAACTAATTAAAGAAGTGTTTCCTGATATTTGTATATTTGTATTTAACTACATTAGAATGAACTAAATATAAAATGCTACAGACAAGAACAAACAGAATTACTCAGAATAGTGGGGGGAAAAGCAGTTTGAGCAAACGTTAAGAAGGTTTGGATAAAATGGGAGTTAAGTTGTCTTTTCCACAGCACTCTTTTTTAAACTTTGTCAGTTGGTAGAAAACAAAGTCTTTAATATTAAAAACAACTCTATGAGCAAAATATTGACCTGTCACACTCTAGAACTGGGCACGACCTAAATAGAACTTTCTGCAATGATGGAAATGTTCTATACCTGTGATGTCCCAATAAGGTGGCCAACAGCCACATGTGAAATTCCATAAAAGTAACTAGAATTCAATAGAATTAACAATTCAGTTCCTTAGTTGCAGTGGTCACATTTTAAGTGCCTAAGAGTAACCTGGCTAGTGGCTACCATTATTGGACAGCACAGTTCCAGAATCTAGGAAAGACATTTAGGTATGCACTGAATATACATATTCAAAGCTTGCCAAATAAGGGTGGAAATGGAAAATGTTTCCAAAAAACTTCTGTGGAGCATGAGGAAAAAAGGTCCACTTTGTATCATTTGGAGGATTTTTTTCCCCCTTTCCATCAAGTTTCAGCCAATAATTAAAACAAATTAGCAGAATTTTTGATACCAACGCCTTGAACAAATTTTTGAGTCTTCCCCTGGAGAATTCCCTTGATATGATTTTACACAACCTATCTATAGAAAGTACACTTTCCAAGCACCCAATGTATGTTTTTCATGTGAATTCATTTCTCTGGTCCTTTGAGTATATTTATAATGGAAATTCCCCTTACATAAAGCCTATCTATATCTTAGTAACCACACTTTCCAAGGCTGTTCCATGAAGCAGGTTTCTCTACGTAGTTTTGTCTATTTCTGCAACTCAGCTCACGCAATAAGATTTCCAAACTGGCAAGAAAGATAAAAACAGACAAAGTCCTTTATTGTACAGGTAAGCCTCTGGAATGTCTTTACTTTCCTATGAGAGCTGACACAAAGCAGGAATTCAGATGACTCCAGGTCAAGATTTGAAGACCAACCACAGATTTCTGGCCACTTTTCAGCCCATGGGTACCATAGTCCACATATGTATGATGGAGTTTATTCAAAAATTAATCCATACAATGTATATCAAGTGTAGTATGTGTGGATTTTATGTGACAGAAGAGATATCCTTAACTAGCTTCAGTTTCATGCTCAAGGTCATCACTTCTATAACGTTCTTATAACCTTAGAATTAAAGTGACGCCAGAAGCTATCAAAAGCATCCTTCCGGGCTTCCCTGGTGGTGCAGTGGTTGAGAGTCCGCCTGCCGATGCAGGGGACACGGGTTCGTGACCCGGTCCGGGAAGATCCCACATGCCGCGGAGCGGCTGTGCCCGTGAGCCATGGCCGCTGAGCCTGCGCGTCTGGAGCCTGTGCTCCGCAACGGGAGAGGCCACAACAGTGAGAGGCCTGCGTACCGCAAAAAAAAAAAAAAAGCATCCTTCCATATATACCTTCCACAGAAGAAGTTCCTGGAAATGATTTGCTTTACTCTTCTGGGGTCTGCTCCAGTGTGGGCAGGTGGGAAACAGCCTAACAGCTCAATTCCCTTCAAGGGAATCCCTTCAAGAAGGAAGACAGTCTGGGGCCAACCAGGGTTCAGGTCTGCCTTAAGGTAGACTTGAGATCATGTTTGCTGACTTACACAAACTCATCATCATTATCAACACCTGGACCATCTTCGGCCAGAGATTAGACATTGGCCTTGAGTGAACTGTAATTGGATTTAGCCTCTTATGGAACCTGACTGTTGATAAGCATATTAGTAAACACATCACCTTTTTGAAAATTGCTTGATGCATGTTATTACGTACAGGGCACTGTTCATAAATGCATGTTTATGTGACCTCTAATATAATTACCAATGTAAATAACTCCCTAAGCTGGTTGTTTGCTTACTAGACACATGCTTTACCTCCAAGGTACCTGAAGAGCATTTGCTCCATTACCTTCATACTTACTGGGCCAGTTTCAAAACAAGCGCAGACACAAATCCAAACCCTTATTCCTAAGGTTGAACCCAAGCCAGATGGGCCCCATGGGAAGAAATAAGAAAAAATGTAATAAGCCCAGGCCAACACTATGATTAAATGTGTCTCAAGCTCAACATTTTAGCCCAAAAAAAAATGACACAGGGTCATGCTTGAAATATATATGAATTGTAGCAGCATGTAAGTGTGGGAAACAAAAAAAAAAAAAGATGAGGGAGGGCAAAATGTCCACAGAAGAGTTCAAACTTAATACAGGGAGTCTTCCACAGAGAGTTAGCAAGCCCAGGTTTACAGCAGACATTGGCAAACTATGTACAGCCAAATCTGTCCACCTGCTTTTATAAATAAAGTTTTATTAGAACACGGCCACACCAGTTGGTGTACATATTGTCCATGGCTGCTTTCGGGTATAAGGCAGAGTTATGATAGAGGTCATGTGGCCCAAAACCTGAAAATATTTACTGCCTGAACCTGAAGAGAAAAAATTTGCTGACCTGGTGTTTAGAGATTTTTCTGAAAACAGTCATTATTGGAGTTCCCAAAGCAATGATTTTTTCTGGTTAAAAATGAATGGCGGGGGGAGGTTCTCTGGTGGCACAGTGGTTGAGAGTCCGCCTGCCGATGCAGGGGACACGGGTTCGTGCCCTGGTCCGGGAGGATCCCACATGTCGCAGAGCGTCTAGGCCCGTGAGCAATGGCCACTGGGCCTGCGCGTCCGAAGCCCGTGCTCCACAGCGGGAGGGGCCACAACAGTGGGAGGCCCGCGTACCGAAAAAAAAAAAAAAAAAAAATTGAATGGAGGAACATTGAACTGTGTCTGTATGTCCCTTACAGAGTAGCATGTGTGCATCAGTCTAAAAGGCAGCTCTCAGTCTCATCACTTTGTTGACATAAGTTCTGAGAACAATTATTTCTTTGTTAACATTTGGTAAATTTATCTTTAGGAACTTCAAAGAAGGTTGGGCACATCTCTGAAGTTGAATTTCAAAATAGGTTGAAATCTAAACTTGGGATTCTCCTGGTGGGTAGCTAGAATAACAATGCATTTGCCTAGAGTCTTTTCAAGGGGATGTTGCTGATTGGTACTTTGTCGTACAGGCCATGGAAGTGAACTTGAAAAACAGGCATAATTGCCTATCCAAGTTTTCACCATAAATAATCATTTTTTAAAAGGTTCCAGTAACTTACCCACTAGGAAAAAAAAAAAAAAAAGGAAAGTGGGACAATGATGCAGTGGCTTTGCTCCAAAATCATCATGTGTAATGTCATGCTGCCATCTGCAGTATTTTATTTCAGTATTTTCACCCAAACAGGGGAATTTTAATGAGCTCTATAGACATGTGGTCATTCTATTGAGGGAGAAACATTTTGCCAGCACAACAGTAAGAGAAAGTTTTTGACCAATATTTTCCCTTTAGTCACGGTCCCGATTCCTTCCCACCCACATGCACATTTTTAAGTTTGTTCCGTTTCTTGATGATGCTTTTGCACATGTGGTGATGTTAAATTTGAAAGTGAATCAACATGCTGTACCTAGTAGAGGGGCCCTGAAACTGCTCAGAAATACTGTGATTCGGTGTCGGCTCGCACTCATGCAACTGCTAAGTGGGCAGCAATGGGTGGGATGTGGCCACAGCAGGGGTGAGACCCTAACTCCAGCAAAGCCCAGTTTTAAAAAAAAAAAAAACTTTGGTAAATTTGGGGGTTAAGGAATCTACAGGGAGTGCTATCTTCAGGAGCACATATACTAAAATTAGACTGATATGGAGAAGATCAGCACGGCTCCTGAGCAGGGATGAGGCACAAATTCCTGAAGTGTTCCATTATTTATGTATATTCTAAGGGGATGTATTCATTTGCTAGGGCGGCTGTAACAAAGTACCACAGACTGGGCCACTTAAACCACAGAAGATTATTGTTCCACAGTTCTGGAGGCTGGGAGTCCAAGATCAAGATGTCAGCAGGTTTGTTTTTTTTTCTGAGGCCTCTCTCCTTGGCTTATAGATGGCCGTCTTCTCCGTGTCTTCACAGGGTCTCCCCTCTGTGTGTCTGTGTCCTAATGTCTTTTTATAAGGACATCAGTCATTAGATTAGGGCCACCTTGATGACCTCATTTAACCTTAAATACCTCTTTAAAGACCTGTCCAAATAGAGTTACATTCTGAGCTACTGGGGTTGAGGACTTCAACATATATATGGAAAGAGGGGATACAATTCATTCCATAACAGGAAATAGGTTAAATAAAGTATTTGCTTCTAATGTTTGGATCTAAAATGAAGAGAATACAATAAGAAACAAGGCATTAGGATGCCCAGAAAGAAAAAAGGAAGGGAGAGAGGGAGGTGAAGGAAGGAAGGAAAGAAGAGAGGGAGGGAGGGAGGAAAAAGCTTGAAGAATGGCTAGAGTCTAAATCGGTCCAAACAAGAGACCTTACTTAAGGAATTCGCCCCATCTATACCTACTAGGAGGAGGAAGAAGTCTAAAACAAGAGAAGACGGTGAAAATTGGATGATCCCAGCCATTAAAGCCACTCATCTTTGCCTGTTATGCTCTATACAGTCCAATAGTGTCTTGAAGCTGCAATGTCACTATGGCTACCAAATATTCTATTGCTCTGAAGCTGTCCAAGAAACCAGACACTCAGCAGATGCCAGCAAAAACTGCCCCCAGAAGTGTTCTTTTAAGTTTTCCCTGGAGATTTAATCCAAAT
Source organism: Globicephala melas (assembly GCF_963455315.2). Classification (NCBI taxonomy): domain Eukaryota; kingdom Metazoa; phylum Chordata; class Mammalia; order Artiodactyla; family Delphinidae; genus Globicephala; species Globicephala melas. The sequence goes on along the minus strand of NC_083317.1, from coordinate 15,978,965 downwards.
CGAGCAAAATAGAAAAATATGGATTTGCTATTCTCAAGAGGTGTTAACGGTTCATTGCTGAACACTGTGGTCTGGAGTGTCTCTTGAAGATAGAATGTTTTGTTGTTTTTCCTGCCCTGATATAGTGGTTTCCACTAAAGCATCAGCCTGATATTTCACTGTTTGGCTGATCCTGTTGTACCTATTAAAGGACTGTTGTACCTATTCCCTAATCTATTATTTCTCTTAATAAATGGAGCAGCAGCCTCCATTTTTTATGATCCCTCCTATGTGTACAACTTGAGCTAGATAGTTTACATACATTATCTTATTTGATAATCACCTTGGCAAACTCTTCAACCCCTAAATGCACTTACAGAGGGCTGTTTTATACACAAATGGTCATAAAATGTGTAAACCATATGAACGATATTTTGTAACCATTTTGTTTTATGCTATTAGGAAAAGCCATAGACTGCAAATCAAAAAGAGTAAATTATGAACCGAACAGTTTTATGTTATTTTGTCTTGCAATTTTGCAGCAGTTGATATATTCTGGCCGTGAGGGTTTTAGACATCAGTTCACATGTTGCTTAGTTGTTGTTGTTTTTTTCGCTGATAATTTTGAATCATAAAATGCATAGAGTCACAGACAATACAACATTTAGGCCCCCATCTAATAATCCCAGACAACAACTGAAGTATACCTAAAGCAGCCACTATTAGCAAAAACAACCCAAAAAAAGGTGTACTTTTCATTTATGGAAAAAAGCGCAAATAAAGAATAATTGCTCCTTATAGGCATAATTCCAATCACTGCTACAAACGGGAAACACGCGTGGTAGTAGGCGGTCCACTTAGCTTACAAGATGGAACCTTTTGGTGTAAACATTTTGTGGGGTAATACCGCTCTCTAGTGGTGCATACTATGTACTTCACATTTAATTGCAAAGAGTCACTATCTGAACCCTTGACAATATTCTTGGTCTCCTTTCATCCATTTTATTACTCCTCTGATCTCTAATAAATACAGAGAACCTGATATGTACACATAAACACTGTGGAATCTACATGTTATTTAAACTTTATAAATGACGTTTTTCTAGGTGTTCAAACCTTAGACCCGGCCAAGAGGGAACTGCTTGGCCCCGTGATTTAGAGAGGGTTCAGCTCTGGCTTTTCCTGGCTGTGCCCCTCCTTGCAGATAAAGGCGTTCTGGGACGCGCCCAAACCCAAGCCTTTTTCTTCCTGCTACCCGCCGCTATCTCACTCTCACGTCCACCCCCAGTTCCACTACCTTGCATCCTATTAATGCACCAGTGCTCTCATTTTGCCTGAGGTTTTGATGAATAACAGAAAGCTCCCGCCTCCCAGATATATTTGCATTAGGGAAGCTTCCCGAAATACCATGACACACCCCTTCCCAGCAATAATAATGAAAGGGAATTTTAAGATACGAAAGCAGACCCATGGGATAACTTTTCTCACCCCTTCAAATAATACAGGGTGTCTGCAAGGACCCTGGAGCTTTTTCCAAACCTTAGACCTCTGCTGTCACCTTTAGGAAGTTTGTCTAACTGCACGTTCTACCGGAGGTGTTAACTTCATCAAAACCATTACACAGAGTTTTAAGTTCTAGACATCTGCTGTACAACATCGTGCCTATAGTTAACAGTGCTGTGTTGTGCACTTCAATAAATGTTAAGAGGGTAGACCTCATGTTGAGTGTTCTTACAATAAATAAATAAAAGCTATTTGAAATAGAGAGACAAAGGGAGGGTGAGGAGGGAGGGAGGAAGGAAAGAAGGAAGGAAGGAAGGAAGGAAGGCTGGCTACCAGGCGGCACCTATCTGAATCTTGTAACAGAGCCAGCTAAGAAAAGAGTGGCTGGCTGGCCTCTATTTTATGGTATTGCACAAATCTTGTAACACTTTCTATTTGCTACTCTATCAAATAATAGAATAAGAAAAATAGCTAACATTACATCTATAATGTAGATATGTATAAGTAATAAAAGAATATAAATGTCCTGTTTTTTATATATAACAAAACTATATGACCTAGATTATATATACACATCCTACAGTAAGAACAGCTGACACATAAGGGTTTACTATGTGGCTGGCAGGGTTCTCTGTACTTTATCATTGTTGCCATGTTTACACGTTTGTCTCAACAACTCCATGAGGTGGACACTATTATTAGCTCTCTCTATTTTACAGAGGAGGACACTGAGATTCTGAGAAACTCACTTGTCTAAAGTTCCCCTGCTAGTGACTAATCGAGCTTGTATTTGAGCCGTGTATATCTGCCTTCAGAGTCCTCATTCCTCGCCACGGGTGAACGCCTGTCATTTCAGTAAGCTGGATTATAACGAGAAAGCATGATGCATTAAACAGGAAAAATTAGACCTAGCATCACCCCTGTGTTCATTCATAAATATTGCTAGGCACTGAGAAAGCAGAGGTGAATAAGATAAGCAAAGCCTTGCTCACTGCCATACATGCTGATATGAAGAAGATCAACAGAAAATAGACGTTTAAAATAAAGGAATGTATGTGTGATAAGGATAGCTTATAAAATAGCTATGTTGAGAATCACAGTAGAGTGATGTGATAGAAAGTGTGTGAGAAGTTGTTTCATATTGGGCTGTCGGAAAGAGGTAATATTAAGCTAGAGCCAATCTAAAAATTTAATCTCACTATATGAAATTCTATGGAATTATAGAGAGCATTCCAGAAAGATGTAAGAGCCGGTACAAAAACCATGAGGGAGGGAAGCATCTCGACTTGCTTGAAGAGCACAAAGAAGCCCCACTGTTAGAAGTGAAGAAGGGGAGGGAGAGGGTGGAGGACAGAGGTCTGAGAGCCAGGCAGGCTAACCCATGGAGGATCTGCAATATTCCACACATGGGGATTTTATAGTAGGTGAGAAGACAAGCTTTTGGAAGGCTTCAAGACTATTATAAAAATCACCTGGCTGCCTGTGGAGAAAGGTGTGAAGGAGAAGAGAATACTCAGCCTGCCTGTGGAGAAAGGTTTAAAGGAGCAGAGAATAGAAGGAAGCAGGATACCCAGTCAAAAATCACTTGCAAGAGTGCATCAGGATGTGAAGATGCCCTCAACTAGTAATGAGGATGGACACTTCAAGAGGGATCTGTCACATATGTTGTGGCCATGGAGTCTACAGGTGTAGCTGATGCTTTCAATATGGAGGTGAAGGGGGAAGAGACAAATTGAAAATATGCTTGGATATAGGGAATTGCTTTGGCCTGGGGAGGAAAACTTTATGAGGAAGGGCAGTAAACCCAGTGCTATGTTGCAAGATCCAGGTGGGGAAGCCCATTCCGTCTTTCTGATCATGTGACTGTGGTCAAGCTACTAAACCACGCTGAGCCCCACTGTGCTCACCTGTAAAAGTGCTGACCAGACCCCTGTGCACAGCTTCTCTGAGTCTATGTGGGATGTATTGCAGTTTGTACAGAATGGGTTTAAAACCTTACAAGCCCATGAGTAATGATAAAACTACACATTAGCTTACTTTGGGTGATCCTGTGTAAACACACACACACACACACACACACACACACACCACAACTGTATTTAACCTTCAAAGGAAATGTCCATAATGAAGTTACATCCTACAGTCACAATACTGCTACCACATTACTGGTTTAAAATGAATTTTTAAGTTATGTAATTCTGAAAACGTTAGAGAGAAAATCCCTCTAGACAACAGAAGTGTCATCCACTTGTGGACGGATAGACACATTTTTTTAACATCTTTACTGGAGTATAATTGCTTTACAATATTGTGTTAGTTTCTGCTGTATAACAAAGTGAATCAGCTATATGTATACATATATCCCCATATCTCTTCTCTCTTGCGTCTCCCTCCCACCCTCCCTATTTACCCTTCTAGGTGGTCACAAAGCACCAAGCTGCTCTTCCTGTGCTATGCGGCTGCTTCCCACTAGCTATCTATTTTACATTTGGTAGTGTATATATGTCAATGCCACTCTCTCACTTCATCCCAGCTTACACTTTCCCCTCCCCGTGTCCTCAAGTCCATTCTCTACCTCTGTCTTTAACCTGTCCTGCCCCTAAGGTTGTTCAGAACCTTTTTGGGGGGTGGGGTGGATTTCATATATATGTGTTAGCATATGGTATTTGTTTTTCTCTTTCTGACATACTTCACTCTGTATGACAGTCTCTAGGTCCATCCACCTCACTACAAATAACTCAATTTCATTTCCTTTTATAGCTGAGTAATATTCCATTGTATATATATGCCATATCTTCTTTATCCATTCATCTGTCGATGGACACTTAGGTAGTTTTCATGTCCTGGCTATTGTAAATAGAGCTGCAATGAACATTGTGGTACATGACTCTTTTTGAATTACGGTTTTCTCAGGGTATATGCCCAGGAGTGGGATTGCTGGGGCACAAGGTAATTCTATCTTTAGTTTTTTAAGGAACCTCCATACTGTTCTCCATAGTGGCTGTACCAATTTACATTCCCACCAACAGTGCAGGAGGGTTCCCTTTTCTCCACACCCTCTGAGGCATTTATTGTTTGTAGATTCTTTGATGATGGCCATTCTGACCCATGTGAGGTGATACCTCATTGTAATTTTGATTTGCATTTCCCAAATGATTAGTGATGTTGAGGATCCTTCCATGTGTTTGTTGGCAATCGGTATATCTTCTTTGTAGAAATGTCTGTTTAGGTCTTCTGCCCATTCTTGGATTGGGTTGTTTGTGTTTTTGATATTGCCCTTCATAAGCTCTTGTAAATGCTGGAGATTAATCCTTTGTCAATTGCTTTGTTTTCAAATATTTCCTCCCATTCTGAGGGCTGCCTTTCCATGTTTTTATGGTTTCCTTAGCTTTTAAGTTTCATTAGGTCCCATTTGTTTATTTTTAGTTTTATTTCCATTTCTCTAGGAGGTGGGTCTAAAAGGATCTTGCCGTGATTTATGTCATAGAGTGTTCTGCCTATGTTTTCCTCTAAGAGTTTGATAGTATCTGGCCTTACAATTAGGTCCTTAATCCATTTTGAGTTTATTTTGTGTATGGTGTTAGGGAGTGCTCTAATTTCATTCTTTTACATGTCGATGTCCAGTTTTTCCAGCACCACTTATTGTAGAGGCTGTCTTTTCTCCATTGTATATTCTTGACTCCTTTATCAAAAATAAGGTGACCATTTGTGTGTGGGTTTATCTCTGGGCTTTCTATACTGTTCCACTGATCTATATTTCTGTTTTTGTGCCAGTACCATACTGTCTTCGTTACTGTAGCTTTGTAGTATAGTCTGAAGTCAGGGAGCCTGTTTCTTCAAGCCCCATTTTTCTTTCTCAAGATTGCTTTGGCTATTCGGGGTCTTTTGTGTTTCTGTACAAATTGTGAAATTTTTTGCTCTAGTTCTGTGAAAAATGCCGGTGGTAGTTTGATACAGATTGCATTGACTCTGTAGATTGCTTTGGGTAGTATAGTCATTTTCACAATGTTGATTCTTCCCATCCAAGAACATGGTATATCTCTCCATCTGTTGGTATCATCCTTAATTTCTTTCATCAGAGTCTTATAGTTTTCTGCATAAAGGTCTTTAGTCTCCAAAGGTAGGTTTATTCCTAGGTATTTTATTCTTTTTGTTTCAATTGTAAATGGGAGTGTTTCCTTAATTTCTCTTTCAGATTTTTGTCATTAGTGTATAGGAATGCAAGAGATTTCTGTGCATTAATTTTGTATCCTGCTACCTTACCAGATTAATTGATTAGCTCTAGTGGTGTTCTGGTAGCATCTTTAGGATACTCTATGTATAGGATCATGTAATTTACAAACAGTGACAGTTTTACTTCTTCTTTTCTTGGATTGCTTTTATTTATTTTTCTTCACTGATCACTGTGGCTAAACTTCCAAAGCTATGTTGAATAATAGTGGTGAGAGTGGGCAACCTTGTCTTGTTCCTGATCTTAGAAGAAAAGTTTTCAGTTTTTCACCATTGATAACGAAGTTTGCTGTGGGTTTGTCATATATAGCCTTTATTATGTTGAAGTAAGTTCCCTCTAAGCCTACTATCTGGATGGTTTTTATCATAAATGAGTGTTGAATTTTGTTGAAAGCTTTTTCTGAATCTATTGAGATGATCATATGGTTTTTCTCCTTCAATTTCTTTTCATGGTATGTCACATTGATTGATTTGCATATAGTGAAGAATCCTTGCAATCCTGGGATAAACCCCACTTGATAATGGTGTATTCTCCTTTTAATTTGTTGTTAGATTCTGTTTGCTAGTATTTTGTTGAGGATTTCTGCATCTATATTCATCAGTGATATTGGTCTGTAGTTTTCTTCTTTAAGGCCATCTTTCTCTAGTTTTAGTATCAGGGTGATGGTGACCTCTTAGAATGAGTTCGGAAGTGTTCCTCCTTCTGCTATATTTTGGAAGAGTTTGAGAAGGATAAGTGTTAGCTCTTCTCTAAATATTTGATAGAATTCACCTGTGAAGCCATCTGGTCCTGGGCTTTTGTTTGTCGGAAGATTTTTAATCACAGTTTCAATTTCAGTGCTTGTGATTGGTCTGTTTACATTTTCTGTTTCTTCGTGGTTCAGTCTCAGAAGGTTGTGCTTTTCTAAGAATTTGTCCATTTCTTCCAGGTTGTCCATTTTATTGGCATATAGTTGCTTGTAGTAATTTCTCATGATCCTTTGTATTTCTGCAGTGTCAGTTGTTACTTCTTTTTCTTTTCTAATTCTATTGATTTGAGTATTCTCCTTTTTTTTCTTGATGAGTCTGGCTAATGGTTTATCAATTTTGTTTATCTTCTCAAAGAACCAGCTTTTAATTTTATTGATCTTTGCTATCATTTCCTTTATTTCTTTTTCATTTATTTCTGATCTGATCTTTATGATTTCTTTCCTTCTGCTAACTTTGGGGGTTTTTTGTTCTTCTTTCTCTAATTGCTTTAAGTGTAAAGTTAGGTTGTTTATTTGAGATGTTTCTTGTTTCTTAAGGTAAGATTGTATTGCTATAAACTTCCCTCTTAGAACTGCTTTTGTTGCATCCCTTAGGTTTTGGGTTGTCATGTTTTTGTTGTCATTTGTTTCTAGGAATTTTTTGATTTCCTCTTTGATATCTTCAGTGACCTCTCGGTTATTAATTAGTGTGTTGTTTAGCCTCCATGTGTTTGTATTTCTTACAGATATTTTCTTGTAACTGATATCTAGTCTCATAGCATTATGGTCAGAAAAGATACTTGATACGATTTCAATTTTCTTAAATTTACCAGTGCTTGATTTGTGACCCAAGATATGATCTATCCTGGAGAATGTTCCCTGAGCACTTGAGAAGAATGTGTATTCTGTTGTTTTTTGATGGAATGTCCTATAAATATCAATTAAGTCCATCTTGTTTAATGTATCATTTAAAGCTTGTGTTTCCTTATTTATTTTCATTTTGCATGATCTGTCCATTTTTGAAAGTAGAGTGTTAACCGTAAGGTAAACTATGGACTTTGGATAATTATGACCTCCCAACATAGACTCATCAGTGATAACAAACATACCACTCTGGTAGAGAATGTTGATAACAGATGAGGCTATGGATGTGTAGGGGCAGAGGGTATATGGGAAACCTCTCTCTTTTTTTCCTATCAATTTTGTCATGAACCTAAAACTACTCTAAACAAATTAGTATTTTTTTTAAGTTTAAGATTCCAGTCAAGAGGTGTGAATACCAATATTGTTAAGCACTTGGCAACCTTGAACTTTACCTTCAGAGTGTGACCCTCTGAGAGGCAATCTTACTGTTATAACAGGGTCTCTGTTCATAGTACCAAGAGGATGGTATTTTCAGAAGTGAGATGATTAAAACAGAGAATGGCTAAGAGGATACGGCTCTCAGCCAATTTAACTGCTCTGTTTACCAAGAAATTAGAAAGAGTATATCAAGAGAGAGATTGTGCATCTTTTACAAGAGCATCAAAGATGTTTTTATGGCTTCATAACATTGATGTTTTCTTCCAAAAATTGGCATAATTTCTAACAAAATAGCAAACTGTATGTTTACACACAAAAATAACTAGTTGAGAAATAGAAATAATCAATAAGTCATTTTATCACTGCTATTTTAACTAACTTGGTTGAATGAACTGTTGCTTTGCTAAGAAGTAGATAATCTACTCTCATCTTGAAGGTAGAAGGACTAATGTCTAAGTAAATATTTCTGAAACAGACAGTGCATGAACTTATAGTATTTAAAACCCAGTGAAGAAATACATTAATATATGAAGGGATTCAGGCATATATTATGTGAAATTAAGAAAAAGAAAAGCACGTGGAAATCTTATCATAGAATGGGCTTTGGAAAAAAATAAAAATTTTCTAAGTAAGTATGATTTTAGGTTCCCTTAATATTTTTTTCATTTCTAGCTGTAAGGTTCTCACTTTGTGTACCACTGTTGTATAGAACATCACAGTACAGTATATGACAATTTAATAGATCAATTTAATAACTGTGGAAATAACCATTGATGTCTACTAGGCCAAACCCATTCTACAGATTAGAAAACAAAGTCTCAGAGAAGTTACATAACTTTCAGGTCATTACTGCTCACTGGTATCAGGGCTAAGACTAGAATCTGGTTCAGTTTCTCTTATAAAAAAACAAAAGACTTCTTGACAACTGAAATGTAGCCGACCCTTAGTTCTTAGTTACACCACTTTTCAGCCAGCTCTTCCAAACTCACCATGTTTGGAGACTTCAAAGAGTCTTAAAGGGGATTCCCTCGTGGCGCAGTGGTTGAGAGTCCGCCTGTCGATGCAGGGGACACGGGTTCGTGCCCTGGTCCGGGAAGATCCCCATGCCGTGGAGCGCCTGGGCCCGTGAGCCATGGCCGCTGAGCCTGCGCGTCCGGAGCCTGTGCTCCGCAACGGGAGAGGCCACAACAGTGAGAGGCCCGTGTACCGAAAAAACAAAAAAAAAATAGAGTCTTAAGATACATTAATTCACTATCTTGACACAGGGAAATCCTGAGACATTCTTCACCTAATACTTCTAAGGGCTGTTGGCTTCCTAGCAGACCTACGAATGCTTAAATGTTATTGAAAAGAACGAGTCCTTATTTTGGATGACGCTTGTAAAAATATCTGCTGTTCAAAGGGACTTGGTTGAGCTTAGCATGATTGAAAGAGGAAGACTATTATAGGTACCATGCACTAATTAAAAACTCCGCCAGAGGTTATTCTAGAAGGAGTAGACTAAAAATATGTTTCTTTTCCTTTTCCTGTCGAAATCATGTGACTAAAACCAGCCATCAGTTAAGGGCAGAGAGATGTTACACTCAAGACTTAAACAGAAAAAATTAAAAAGCCAATTTTTAACACCTCTGTTCTGTTTATGACCACCATGAGCATAAGTTTTGTTTAAAAAACTTTAGTTCATAGAAAGGATATAGGAAAGTAATAAATAGAACAGAACATAAAATTCTTTAAGTCTAAGAACAGTTTCTGATATCTTATTTGGAAAATGACTGGTTCCCGCTCAAATTTTTTAATCTCTAAAATTAAATGTTTGCATTTAACTCCTGAAACCAGTTTCTAATCTACATTTTCTCAGCTCCCATTTGCCAGTAAATAGGCTAAGCAAAAAAGTTCACTCTTACAGAGCTGAAACAAATAGAATTTGAAATAACTGAAAGTAGCATCACCAGTCTGGTTACCTGGGTCATCTCAACAACCAGGAATGAATCTTCTGATCCTCATGACAGTTAAAAGGACCAAATAAACAGCTGCTTTTTCAGTAAATAACCCCTCCCCAGGCTGTGCCTTCTCTCTGATGTCATAAAGTCCTTAGAAGACATTTTTAAGTTAGTTGTAAGACTGGGTTCCAATCATAACTTGGACATAGAAATGCCCTGTAATAATCTTGAAGCTTCAGAAAAAAAGAGAGAGAGAGAATCTATATAAAGGAAATAATAGGAAATGTAGACTAAGATTTACATATAAAGATGCTCTTAATAGCATTATTATAATAATACAAAAACAGAAGTAATCTAAGTGGTCAATAAAAATCATCATCATTATCATCATCATGATCTTGAAGATTCTTCCAGAAACAAGTCTAGAAAATTATTATTCTTGCAATATAGATAGATACATGTTTTCTTCTATTATAAAAAAAGGAAGTGTTTCAATTAGAGACACGTGCTTCCATGATCCTGAGTGCATCTACCCCATCTAAAGACAGAGCCTCGGACTTCCCTGGAGGTACAGTGGTTAAGACACAGTGCTTCCACTTGCAGGAGGTCCAGTTCAATCCCTGGTCGGGGAGCTATGATCCTGCCTGGTGGGATCCATCTAAAAAAGGCAGTGGAATTACACTTTACTAAATATATTCTGATATTCTTATGGAGCACGAAAGTAAAGTAGCGCTTTCTTTTTATTTTTATTTTTATAGGATAGTATTTTTTCTGAAAGAAGAAAGTAGGCTTCTTGGATTTTATCTGGCATTTTCTAAGATCATCCAGGATGTGTTTGGAGTGCAGTCCTGTTCACTTTCATTTCTACGAATCCCACGTCAGAGGTTCTAAAACAGCTCAAGCCCTACGTGCAGCTTCTCTTAGTGCCAATGCCAGAGCAGCCCAAGGTCCCCTTCACACAGTTAGACGTGTAACCTCATGAATCCAAAACTTCACAGAGTACCTGACCCTCATATGCAAATGTTATTTCCTGGAGTGAAGAAATGAATGAAAATTCACTTGGTACCAGCAGCCTGTCAGTTCCTCTAGTAGCAAAGACTAAATGTATCTGAGGAAGTTCTGGTGAACCAATCAAAAGGGGGGGGTGTTGTGTTTCTGAACTTGACTGAGCCCATCTCATGCCTTGTAAATGTCAGTGTGTGTACTTGTGAGCGTCTGACATTACTCAGCAGCACATACTGAAGGCCAAAAATTTGGCCAGAGCCAGGCTGATTAGCATGGATAAAAATATTCCATTTTATCAATATCCATTCTGATTGCCTTTTAGCCTATGGGTAAAATGCTAAAGCCACAGGATCTTTAGGAAGCATAAATTCGAGAGGTTTTCCAAAAATCCAAAATGACACAACCTCATTGTGTAACATGTAACCCTTCAACTTAAGTTCTTATTTGTCTATTTTTATCCCAAAAGATTCTTTTTGTAAGCCATGTAAGGCAATGCTCTCTCATTTACAAACATTTATAAAATGTAATCTAATTTAATTCAACAAATAGTTATTGAGAACCTATTACATGCAAGGCACTCTGTCGGGCTCCATGGGGAATATAAGGTCAAACGTAATTATCCTCACTTTGAATGTGCCTGCAATGCAGAAAAAGTTGAGACCTTTCCTGGGAATGAGCTGCTCTTGGGCTACGAAATCATGATCCATGCTTTAGAAGAGGCATAAACTAAGAGCTAGAAGAGTCAAGGAAGAGATTAATTTTTTTGGCGAGGGTTGGCAAAGGCTGCCTGAGGACAGAGGCATTTTGATCTGGTCCTTTAAGAGTAGGGAGAGTTACTCAGGCAGAGCTGAGGAAGGCACAGCATGAGTATGCAAATATAGAAAGCACAGGGCATTAGAAAAATTCACGTGAAATCTTCAAGTTTCTTCCTTATCACAGGGGATAAGTTTTCCTGAAATGAGAAGGTTAATGGCACCAGAATCATAGCTCCCACAATCTCTGCAATCAAGGGAAGGTACTACAGTGGAGCCGTCTCTAAACAAGAGGGAAAATATAATTTCTGCAAAATAGCCAAAACCATAGGAGTGATGATTTATACTGGAGGTAAACAAGGCTTAACCCTAACGTGGGGACAAGTTAAAGAGCTGTCCTCTGGGTATCATTTACAGGTACACAGAAATGAAAATGTATGTACATCTTACTCTAGGTACTTTGCCTCACAGTCATTCTTTCTTTTTCAGCAGCCCAAATCCACTTGGTCCTGGATTTTAGTTTAGGTATCTCACACCCCTAAGAGATTTACCAAAAAGCTGTGACTCATGGTTTCAACCATGTTTCTACCATGGAGTTCAGGAGAGTAAATCCAAGAGGTAAAATATCTTGGGTGGTCAGAGATTTGAGAGATTTGCCTAGGAATTACCTTTATTTTTACCTGTAAAATAATAGAGAACCACCTAGGGTTTATGAAGAGAGTGGATTCCCAAGTTTTGACAACACCAGATAGATGTCACTATGAAGGACAATTACATAGTCAATCCACAATCAGTGACTCAGTACCCTGTGTCTATACACATATGAGATGATGAAAATCATGGCTGGAAATTAGCTAGTAAGACTGAAATAAGAGCAATGTTCTTCCCAGAGCAATGACCTTTCTTTGTGAAGAAATGGCACTGCTTAAATTTCTTTATGAAGAAAGGATTGGTCCATCTATTAATGGATTAAGATGACTAAGAAAGAAAGTGATAGAAAGAAAACAAATGATATGTTCTAGCAAAAAAATATCATTGAACCAAATATTAAAATAAATGTGTAAGCCCAATTCTTACATTTCTAAGGCCTGAATTGTAGCAACTGAAATTAAGTAGGCCATAACAGGTCGAGATCTTCAAGATGGTGGAGGAGTAAGAAGTGGAGATCACCTTCCCCCCAACAAATACATCAGAAATACATCTACATGTGGAACAACTCCTACAGATCACCTACTGAACACTGGCAGAAGACCTCAGACCTCTCAAAAGGCAAGAAACTCCCCACGTACCTGGGTAGGGCAAAAGAAAAAAGAATAAACGGAGACAAAAGAATAGGGATGGGACCAGCACCTCAGGGAGGGAGCTGTGAAGGAGGAAAGATTTCCACACACTAGGAAGCCCCTTCACTGGCTGAGACGTGGGATGGGTGGAGGGTGGGGGGAAGCTTTGGAGTCATGGAGGAGAACGCAGCAACAGGGGTGCAGAGGGCAAAGCAGAGAGATTCCCGCAGAGAGGATCGGTGCCAACCAGCACTCACCATCCCGAGTGGCTTGACTGCTCACCTGCTGGTGCAGGCGGGGACTGGTTGAGGACTGGGGTTGGCTGCGTGAACACAGCCTGAAGGGGGCTAGTGCACCACAGCTAGCTGGGAGGGAGTCCAGGAAAAAGTCTGGAACTGCCTAAGAGGCAAGAGACCACTGTTTGGGGGCGCACGAGAAGAAGGATTCAGAGCACCACCTAAACGAGCTCGAGAGATGGGCACGAGGCGTGGCTATCAGTGCAGACACCAGAGATGGGCATGAGACACTAAGGTTGCTGCTGTAGCCACCAAGAAGCCTGTGTGCAAGCATAGGTCACTATCCACACTGCCCCTCCTGGGAGCCTATGCAGCCCACAACTGCCAGGGTCCTGTGATCCAGGAACAATTTCCCCAGAACACACGGCGCGCCTCCGGCTATTGCAACGTCATGCTGGCTTCTACTACATCAGGCTCACACGGCATTCCGTACCCCTCCCTCCCCCCTAATCAGTTGCGATGCTAACCCCATCCTGTCTGAGTGAAGAACAGAGCCCTCGGGTGACCTACAAGCAGAGGCAGGGCCAAATCCAAAGCTGAACCCCAGGAGCTATGCAAACAAAGAAAAGAAAGGGAAATTTCTCCCAGTAGCCTCAGGAGCAGTGGATTAAATCTCCACAATCAACTTGATGTACCCTGCATCTCTAGAATACTGGAATAGACAACAAAACATCCCAAATTTGAGGTGGTGGACTTTGTGTGATGTTTTCTGTATAGCTTTGTTTTCACCATTTGCCTTAGGGTTCTGTTTGTCCATTTTGGCAGGGGGTGGTGGTGGTTAGTATACTTTTTTAGCACTTGTTGCTAAAAAACATCCATCATTGGTGGATATGTTTTTTGGTTTGGTTGCTCTCTACTTTCTTTTGTATTTTTTTTTAATTTTTTAATTTTTACTATTTTTTATTTTAATAACTTTATTTTATATTTTTTTTCTTTCTTTTATTTTCCCATTTCTTCTGAGCCATGTGGCTGACAGGGTTTTGGTACTCTGGCCAGGTGCCAGGCCTGTGCCTCTGAGGTGGGAGTGCCGAGTTCAGGATATTAGTCCACCAGAGACCTCCTGGCTCCATGTAATATCAAATGGTGAAAGCTCTCCCAGAGGTCTCCAACTCGACGCTAAGACTAAGATCCACTCAACGACCAGCAAGCTACAGTGCTGGACACGCTATGCCAAACAAATAGCAAGACAGGAATACAATCCCACCCGTTAGCAGAGAGGCTGCCTAGAATCATAATAAGGTCACAGATACCCTAAAACACACCACCAGATGCAGTCCTGCCCATCAGAAAGACAAGATCCAGCCTCATCCACCAGAACAGAGGCACCAACCCCCTCCACCAGGAAGTCTAACACAACCAACTGAACCAACATTAGCCACTGGGGGCAGACACCAAAAACAATGGGAACTACAAAACTGCAGCCTACAAAAAGGAGACCACAGACACAGTAAGTTAAACAAAATGTGAAGACAGAGAAATACACAGCAGATGAAGGAGCAAGGTAAAGACCCAGCAGACCAAACAAACGAACAGGAAATAGGCAGCATACCTAAAAAAGAATTCAGAGTAATGATATTAAAGATGATCCAAAATCTTGGAAATAGAATGGAGAAAATACAAGAAAAGTTTAAAAAGGACATAGAAGAACTAAAGAACAAACAATGATGAACAACACAATAAATGAAATTAAAAATTCTCTAGGAGGAATCAATAGCAGAATAACTGAGGCAGAACAATGGATAAGTGACATGGAAGATAAAATAGTGGAAATAAATACTGCAGAGCAGAATAAAGAAAAAAGAATGAAAAGAATTGAGGACAGTCTCAGAGACGTCTGGGACAACATTAAATGCACCAACGTTTGAATTCTAAGGGTTGCAGAAGAAGAAGAGAAAAAGAAAGGGACTGAGAAAATATTTGAAGAGATTACAGTTGAAAAATTCCCTAATACGAGAAAGGAAATTGTCAATCAAGTCGAGGAAGTACAGAAAGTCCCATATAGGATAAATCCAAGGAGAAACACGCCAAGACACATATTAATCAAACTATCAAAAATTAAATACAAAGAAAAAAAATTAAAAGCAGCAAGGGAAAAACAACAAATAATATAAAAGGGAATCCCCATAAGGTTAACAGCTGATCTTTCAGCAGAAACTCTGCAAGCCAGAATGGAGTGACAGGACATATTTAAGTGATGAAAGGAAAAAATCTACAACCAAGATTACTCTACCCAGCAAGGATCTCTTTCAGATTTGATGGAGAAATCAAAAGCTCTACACACAAGCAAAAGCTAAGAGAATTCAGCACCACCAAACCAGCTTTACAACAAATGCTAAAGGAACTTCTCTAGGCAGGAACCACAAGAGAAAGAAAAGACCTACAGTAACAAACCCGAAACAATTAAGAAAATGATAATAGGAACTTACATATCAACAACTACCTTAAATGTAAATGGATTAAATGCTCCAAACAAAAGGCATAGACTGGCTGAATGGATACAAAAACAATACCCGTATATATATTGTCTACAAGAGACCCACTTCAGACCCAGGGACACATACACTCTAAAAGTGAGGCAATGGAAAAAAATATTTCACGCAAATGGAAATCAAAAGAAAGCTGGAGTAGCAATTCTCATATCAGACAAAATAGACTTTAAAATAAAGACTATTACAAGAGACAAAGAAGGACATTACATAATGATCAAGGGATCAGTCTAACAAGAAGATATAACAATTGTATATTTATGCACCCAATATAGGAGCACCTCAATATATAAATCAAATACTAACAGCCATAAAAGGGGAAATAGACAATCATAGTAGGAGATTTTAACACCCCAAATTCACCATTGGAGAGATCATCCAAAATGGAAATAAATAAGGAAACACATGCTTTAAATGATACATTAAATAAGATGGACTTAATTGATATATATAGGGCATTCCATCCAAAAAAAAATACAGGATACACATTCTTCTCAAGTATTCATGGAATATTCTCCAGGATAGATCATATCTTGGGTCACAAATCAAGCCTTGGTAAATTTAAGAAAATTGAAATCATATCAAATATCTTTTCCAACGACAACACTGTGACTGGATAACAATTACAGGAAAAAAAATATTTAAAAAAATGCAAACGGGGCTTCCCTGGTGGCGCAGTGGTTGAGAGTATGCCTGCCGATGCAGGGGACGTGGGTTTGTGCCCCGGTCCGGGAGGATCCCGCATGCCACGGAGCGGCTGGGCCCGTGAGCCATGGCTGCTGAGCCTGCACGTCCGGAGGCTGTGCTCCGCAACGGGAGAGGCCACGGCAGTGAGAGGCCCGCGTACCACACACAAAAAAATACAAACGTATGGAGGTGAAACAACACACTACTAAATAACTGAGAGGTCACTGAAGAAATCAAAGAGGAAATCCAAAAATACCTAGAAATAAATGACAATGAAAACACGATGACCCAAAACCTATGGGATGCAGCAAACGCAGTTCTAAGAGGGAAGTTTATGGCAATACAATCTTACCTCAAGAAACAAGAAACATCTCAAATAAACAATGTAACCTTACAACTAAAGCAATTAGAGCAGGAAGAACAACAACAAAAAAAAAACACCCCAAAGTTAGCAGAAGGAAAGACGTCATAAAGATCAGATCAGAAATAAATGTAAAAGAGATGAAGGAAACAATAGCTAAGATCAATAAAAACTAAAAGATGGTTCTTTTAGAAGATAAACAAAATTGATTAATCAATACCTAGACTCATCAAGAAAAAAGAGAAGACAAATCAATAGAATTAGAAATGAAAAAGGAGAAGTAACAACTGACACTGCAGAAATTCATGATGAGAAATAACTACAAGTAACTATATGCCAATAAAACATTCAAACTGGAAGAAATGGACAAACTCTTAGAAACGCACAACTTTCCGAGACTGAACCAGGAAGAAATAGAAAATATGGACAGACCAATCACAAACACTGAAATTGAGACTGTGATTTAAAATCTTCCAACAAACAAAAGTTCAGGACCAGATGGCTTCACAGGCAAATTCTATCAAACATTTAGAGACGAGCTAACAGCTATCCTTCTCAAACCCTTCCAAAATATAGCAGAGGGAGGAACACTACCAAACTCATTCTATGAGGCCACCATCACCCTGATACCAAAACCAGACAAAGATGTCACAAAGAAAGAAAACTACAGGCCAATATCACTGATGAACATAGATGCAAAAATCCTCAACAAAATACTAGCAAACAGAATCCAAAAGCACATTAAAAGGATCATAGGGCTTCCCTGGTGGCGCAGTGGTTAAGAGTCCGCCTGCCAATGCAGGGGACACGGGTTCATGCCCTGGTCCGGGAAGATCCCACATGCCACAGAGCAGTTAGGCCTGTGAGCCATGGCCGCTGAGCCTGCACGTCTGGAGTCTGTGCTCCGCAATGGGAGAGGCCACAATGGTGAGAGGCCCACATACCACAAAAAAAAAAAAAAAAAAGGATCATACACCATGATCAACTGGGGAATATCCCAGGAATGCAAGGATTCTGCAATATACACAAATCAATCAATGTGATACACCATAACAAACTGAAGGAGAAAAACCATACGATCATCTCAATAGATGCAGAAAAAGCTTTTGACAAAATTCAACACCCATTTATGATAAAAAAAACCTGCAGAAAGTAGGCATAGAGGGAACGTACTTCAACATAATAAAGGCCATATATGACAAACCCACAGCCAACATCGTCCTCAATGGTGAAAAACTGAAACCATTTCCTCTAAGATAAAGAACAAGACAAGGATGTCCACTTTTATGTCCACTATTATTCAACATAGTTTTGGAAGTTTTAGCCACAGCAATCAGAGAAGAAAAAGAAATAAAAGCAATCCAAATCGGAAAAGAAGAAGAAAAACTGTCACTGTTTGCAGATGACATAATCCTATACATCGAGAATCCTAAAGAGGCAAATAGAAAATTACTAGAGCTAATCAATGAATTTGGTAAAGTACCAAGATACAAAATTAATGCACAGAAATCTCTTACACACGTATACAATAATGATTAAAAACCTGAAAGAGAAATTTAGGAAACACTCCCATTTACCACCTCAACAAAAAGAATAAAATAGGTAGGACTAAACTTACCTAAGGAGACAAAAGACCTGTATTCATAAAACTATAAGACACTGATGAAAGAAATTAAAGATGATACCAACAGATGGACAGATATACCATATTCTTGGATGAGAAGAATCAACATTGTGAAAATGACTATACTATCCAAAGCAATCTACAGATTCACTGCAATCCCTATCAAACTGTCAGTGGCATTTTTCACAGAACTGGAACAAAAAATTTCACAGTTTCTATGGAAACACAAAAGACCCCAAATAGCCAAAGCAATCTTGAGAAAGAAAAATGGGGCTTGAGGAAGCAGGCCCCCTGGCTTCAGACTATACTACGAAGCTACAGTAATCAAGACAGCATGGTACTGGCACAAAAACAGATATATAGATCAGTGGAACAGTATAGAAAACCCAGAGATAAACCCACACACATATGGTCACCTTATTTTTGATAAAGGAGGCAGGAATATACAATGGAGAAAAGACAACCCCTTTAATAAGTGTGCTAGGAAAACTGTACAGTTAAAAGAATGAAATTAGAACACTACCTAACACCATACACAAAAATAAACTCAAAATGGATTAAAGACCTAAATGTAAGGCCAGGCACTATAAAATTCTTAGAGAAAAACATAGGCAGAACACTCTGTGACATAAATCACAGCAAGATCCTTTTTAACTCACCTCCTAGAAAAATAGTAATAAAAACAAAAATAAACAAATGGGACCTAATGAAACTTAAAATCTTTTGCACAGCCAAGGAAAACATAAACAAGATGAAAAGACAACCCTCAGAATGGGGGAGAAATATTTGCAAATGAAGCAACTGACAAAGGATTAAACTCCAAAATTTACAAGCAGCTCATGCAGTTCAATATCAGAAACACAAACAACACAATCCAAAAATGGGCAGAAAACCTAAATAGACATTTCTCCAAAGAAGATACACAGATTGCCAACAAACACATGAAAGGATGCTCAACATCACTAATCATTTGAGAAATGCAAATCAAAACTACAATGAGGTATCACCTCACACCAGTCAGAATGGCCATCATCAAAAATCTAGAAACAATAAATGCTGGAGAAGGTGTGGAGAAAAGAGAACCCTTTGCACTGTTGGTTGGAATGTAAATTGATACAGCCACTATGGAGGACAGTATGGAGGTTCCTTAAAAACTAAAAATAGAACTACCATACGACCCAGCAATCCCACTCCTGGGCATATACCCTGAGAAAACCATAATCCAAAAAGAGTCATGTACCAAAATGTTCATTGCAGCTCTATTTACAATCGCCAAGACATGGAAGCAACCTAAGTGCCCATCAACAGATGAATGGATAAAAAAGATGTGGCACATATATACAATGGAATATTACTCAGCTATAAAAAGAAACGAAATTTAGTTATTTGTAGTGAGGTTGATGGACCTAGAGTCTGCCATACATAATGAAGTAATTCAGAAAGAGAAAAACAAATACCGTATGCTAACACATATGTATGGAATCTAAAAAGAAAAAAAATGGTTATGAAGAACCTAGGGGCAGGACAAGAATAAAGACACAGATGTAGAGAGTGGACTTGAAGACACAGGGATTGGGAAGGGTAAGTTGGGATTAAGTGAGTGAGTGGCATGGACATATATACACTACCAAATGTAAAATCGATAGCTAGTGGGAAGCAGCCACATAGCACAGTGAGATCAGCTAGGTGCTTTGTGACCACCTAGAGGGGTCGGATAGAGAGGATGGGAGGGAGACACAAGAGAGAAGAGATATGGGAATATATGTATATGTATAGCTGATTCTCTTTGTTATAAAGCAGAAAATAACACACCATTGTAAAGCAATTATACTCCAATTAAGATATTAAAAAAGAAAAAGAAATCAAGTAAATTCTGATCATTGGCACAGTTTACAGGAATATTGTCCATAACTCAAGAGGACACAAGGCAAATATGGCATTTTATTCATTACCAATGCCCATAATGTTTTACCTAATTATTCCGAGCAACAAATGTATTGTTCAATCATGCATTTCCTATGAGCTGGTCACCTGCCCACCCTGGGACCACCTAACACCATAACGAAGCTGACCTTTGCCATTAGAACCACCTGGTGATTAAACCACTATGTGTGGTTTTTTTGTTTTCTTTGTTTTTCTGTTTTTTGTGGTACGCGGGCCTCTCACTGCTGTGGCCTCTCCCGTTGCAGAGCACAGGCTCCGGACGCGCAGGCTCAGTGGCCATGGCTCACGGGCCCAGCCGCTCCGTGGCATGTGGTATCCTCCCGGACCGGGGCACGAAACCATGTCCCCTGCATCAGCAGGCAGACTCTCAACCACTGCGCCACCAGGGAAGCCCAAACCACTATGTGTTTTAACTTCCAATCTCTTCCTCATTGCACCTTCCAATGCAGGTAAATCTTGCATATACCATGTGCTCAGTTTTTTTTAACTTAAGGCAGGAGAGTCTAGTGGATGCTTTTGCTCTGAACAGTATGGGGGTGTTGGACATATAGACTAAGTAAGTTTCTAAGAAGTTGGGAGGGTAAGTACAACAAAGACAAAAGGTGAATAAACTAGGGCATTCAGACTGGCCGGTCACTTATTTCTTGATACTTTAGCCATCCAGTGAAGATGGAAGATTGAAGAGAAGGTCTAGAAAATGAAGGAAATGACAGGGACAGGGAAGGCAGGAGAGATGATTAAATATGAGTTGCATTGTGTTATCAGCTCAGAGGGACAAATGGAGAAAGTCAGTACTTAGATTCCAGGTCTAAAAATTCAGAGGAGAATCTGATCAGAGCAAAGAAGAAAAGAGTTTGGAAAATACTGAAAGGAAGTTGGCAACAACAAGAATTCATTCATCATAGAGAACCAGAGGGGTTGACAACAGATGAGGAAAAGGAAATTTGTGTGTCAGTGAGAGGCTCAGAAACTGGCAAATGAGAGAATTGTGAAGGTGGAGAAGATTGAATTGATAAGGAGCAGGGAGAAGAGAAAAAGACTAAGAATAGAATTTCTTAATGGTTAGTCAACAAGAACAAAACCAATATGCCCTTGTTAATACATGTGTGTTGCATTGTATCAATATTAAATTCTTTCAAGCATTTCCTGTGAAACTCAAAGCTCAGGCATGAAAATTACAAGCCAAACCTCTCCACCACAGGTCACCTAAAAATAATTCGCATGTACTGGAGAGAGCTGGAAGGAAGTTAGAGCCGAATGGCTTGTGGATCCAGACATGCTCTTTAGATCCAGAAAGTGCACAGTGCAGCAAGTCATGCCAAGTCGGAGAAGCATGCACTCCTGGTGGGGCCTCTCTCAATGGCTGTCAAAGTTGGCTGCATGCTTACTCCAGGTACTCAACTGAGAAGTGTGGCATAGCCAGTTTTCAAACTGCAACAGTCATCATCTATGAATAGGTGACCTGTGATTTTGTTTTGCGCTCCAAAGTCCCAGGATAAAGGCCAGCTTCCTGGACACAACCTGTGCATTTGCATGGGGCTCTGTGCTCAGATGGGTCCTGCACTCTGCGGCTGCCATCTTGAGGCCTTTGAGGTTTTAGTTTGTTTGTTTGTTTTTGTTTTTTATACAGCAGGTTCGTATTAGTCATCCATTTTATACACATCAGTGTCTACATGTCAATCCCAGTCCCCCAATTCATCACACCACCACTCCAACACCACGCCGCTTTCCCTCCTTGGTGTCCATATGTTTGTTCTCTACATCTGTGTCTCAATTTCTTCCCTGCAAACCGGTTAATCTGTACCATTTTTCTAGGTTCCACATACATGCTTAATATACGATATTTATTTTTCTCTTTCTGACTTACTTCACTCTGTAGGACAATCTCTAGATCCATCCACATCTCTACAAATGACCCAATTTTGTTCCTTTTTATGGCTGAGTAATATTCCATTATATATATATGTACCACATCTTCTTTATCCATTCATCTGTCAGCATTTAGATTGATTCTATGACCTGGCTATTGTAAATACTGCTGCAGTGAACATTGGGGTGCATGTGCCTTTTTGAATTATGGTTTTCGCTGGGTATATGCCCAGTAGTGGGATTGCTGGGTCATATGATAGTTCTATTTTTAGTTTTTTAAAGAACCTCCATACTGTTCTCCATAGTGGTTCTATCGATTTACATTCCCACTAACAATGCAAGAGGGTTCTCTTTTCTCCACACCCTCTCCAGCATTTGTTGTTTGTAGATTTTCTGATGATGCCTATTCTAACTGGTGTGAGGTGATACCTCATTGTAGTTTTGATTAGCATTTCTCTCATAATTAGTGATGTTGAGCAGCTTTTCATGTGCTTCTTGACCATCTGTATGTCTTGTTTGGAGAAATGTCTCTTTAGACCTTCTGCCTGTTTTTGTATTGGGTTTTTTTTCTTTTTTAATGTTGAGCTGCATGAGCTGTTTATATATTTTGGAGATTAATCCTTGGTCCATTGATTCGTCTGCAAATATCTTCTCCCATTCTGTGGGTTGTCTTTTCATCTGGTTTATGGTTTCCTTTGCTGTGTAAAAGCTTTTAAGTTTCATTAGGTCCCATTTGTTTATTTTTGTTTTTATTTCCCTCTCTCTAGGATGTGGATCAAAAAAGATCTTGCTGTGATTTATGTCAAAGAGTGTTCTTCCTATATTTTCTTCTAATAATTTTATAGTGTTCAGTCTTACATTTAGGTCTCTAATCCATTTTGAGTTTTTTTTTGTGTGTGGTGTTAGAGAGTGTTCTAATTTCATTCATCCAGT
The DNA here is from genome assembly GCF_963455315.2 of Globicephala melas. NCBI lineage: Eukaryota > Metazoa > Chordata > Mammalia > Artiodactyla > Delphinidae > Globicephala > Globicephala melas. The sequence goes on along the minus strand of NC_083317.1, from coordinate 15,956,046 downwards.
TTTCCCAGCACCATTTATTGAAGAGACTGTCTTTTCTCCATTGTATATACTTGCTTCCTTTGTCATACATCAGTTGACCACAGGTGTGTGAGTTGATCTATATTTATGTTTTTGTGCCAGTACCATACTGTCTTGATTACTGTAGCTTTGTAGTATAGTCTGAAGTCAGGGAGTCTGATTCCTCCAACTCTGCTTTTTTCCCTCAAGACTGCTTTGGCTATTCGGGATCTTTTGTGTCTCCATACAAATTTTAAGATTTTTTTTGTTCTAGTTCTGCAAAAAATGCCATTGGTAATTTGATATGGATTGCATTGAATCTCTAGATTACTTTGGGTAGTATGGTCATTTTCACAATATTGTTTCTTCCAAACCAAGAACATGGTATATCTCTCCATCTGTTGGTATCACCTTTAACATCTTTCATCAGTGTCTTATAGTTTTCTGCAGACAAGTCTTTTGTCTCCCTAGGTAGGTTTTTTCCTAGGTATTGTATTCTTTTTGTTGCAATGGTAAATGGGAGTGTTTCATTAATTTCTCTTTCATATATTTCATCATTAGTATAAAGGAATGCAAGAGATTTCTGTGCATTAATTTTGTATCCTGCAACTTTACCAAATTCATTGATTAGGTCTAGTGGTTTTCTGGTGGCATCTTTAGGATTCTCTATGTATAGTATCATGTCATCTGCAAACAGTGACTGTTTTACTTCTTCTCTTCCAATTTGTATTCCTTTTATTTCTTTTTCTTCTCTGATTGCCATGGCTAGGACTTCCAAAACTATGTTGAATAATAGTGGTGAGAGTGGACATCTTTGTCTTGTTCCTGGTCTTAGAGGAAATGTTTTCAGTTTTTCACCATTGGGAATGATGTTTGCTGTGGGTTTGTCATATATGGCCTTTATTGTGTTGAGGTAAGTCCCCTCTATGCCCACTTTCTGGAGAGTTTTTATCATTAATGGGTGTTGAATTTTGTCAAAGGCTTTTTCTGCATCTATTGAGACGATCATATGGTTTTTATTCTTCAGTTTGTTAATATGGTGTGTCACATTGATTGATTTGCATATATTGAAGAATCCTTGCCTCCCTGGGATAAATCCCACTTGATCATGGTGTATGATCCTTTTGATGTGTTTTTGGATTCTGTTTGCTAGTATTTTGTTGAGGATTTTTGCATCTATAGTCATCAGTGATATTGGTCTGTAATTTTCTTTTTTTGTAGTACCTTTTTCTGGTTTTGGTATCAGGGTGATAGTGGCCTCATAGAATGAGTTTGAGAGGGTTCCTTCCTCTGCAATTTTTTGGAATAGTTTGAGAAGGATGGGTGTTAGCTATTCTCTAAATGTTTGATAGAATTCACCCGTGAAGCCATCTGGTCCTGGACTTCTGTTTGTTGGAAGATTTTAAATCACAGTTGCAATTTCATTACTTGTGATTGGTCTATTCATATTTTCTATTTCTTCCTGCTTCAGTCTTGGAAGGTTATACCTTTCTAAGAATTCATCCATTTCTTCCAGGTTGTCCATTTTATTGATATAGAGTTGTTGTAGTCATCTCTTGGATGTTTGTATTTCTGTGGTGTCTGTTGTAACTTCCCCTTTTTCATTTCTAATTTTATTGAGTCCTCTCTCTCTTTTTCTTGGTGAGTCTGGCTAATGGTTTATCAATTTTGTTTATCTTCTCAAAGAACCAGCTTTTACTTTTATTGCTCTTTGCTTTTTTTTCTTTGTTTCTATTTCATTTAATTCTGCTCTGATCTTTATGATTTCTTTCCTTCTGCTAACTTTTGGTTTTGTTTGTTCTTCTTTCTCTAGTTCCTTTAGGTGTAAGGTTAGATTGTTTATTTGAGATGTTTCTTGTTTCTTGAGGTAGGCTTGTATTGCTATAAACTTCCCTCTGAGAACTGCTTTTGCTGCATCCCATAAGTTTTGGATCGTCGTGTTTTCATTATCATTTGTCTCTAGGTATTTTTTGATTTTCTCTTTGACTTCTTCAGTGATCTCTTGGTTATTTAGTAACGTATTGCTTAGCCTCCATGTGTTTGTGTTTTTTAAGTTTTTTCCCTGTAATTGATTTCTAATCTCATAGCATTGTAGTCATAAAAGATGCTTGATATGATGTCAATTTTCTTAAATTTACTGAGGCTTGATTTATGACCCAAGATGTGATCTATCCTGAAGAAGTTCTGTGCACACTTGAGAAGAAAGTGTAATCTACTGTTTTTGGATGGAATGTCCTATAAATATCAATTAAATCTAGCTGATCTATTGTGTCATTTAAAGCTTGTATTTATTTTTTTTTGGAAGGTTGCCTATCTCCACTTCATTTAGTTGTTTATCTGGGGTTTTATCTTGTTCCTTCATCTGGTACATAGCCCTCTGCTTTTTCATCTTGTCTATCTTTCTGTGAATGTGGTTTTTGTTCCATAGGCTGTAGGATTGTAGTTCTTCTTGCTTCTGCTGTCTGCCCTCTAGTGGATGAAGCTATCTAAGAGGCTTGTGCATGTTTCCTGATGGGAGGGACTGGTGGTGGGTAGAGCTGGCTGTTGCTCTGGTGGGCAGAGCTCAGTAAAACTTTAATCTGCTTGTCTGCCAATGGGTGGGGCTGCGGTCCTTCCCTGTTGGTTGTTTGACCTGAGGCAACCCAACACTGGAGTCTACCTGGGCTCGTTGTTGGGGTTAATGGTGGACTCTTGTAGGGCTCACACCAAGGAGTACCTCCCAGAACTTCTGCTGCCAGCATCCTTGTCCTCACGATGAGATACAGCCAGACCCACCTTTGCAGGAGACCCTCCAACACTAGCAGGTAGGTCTGGTTCAGTCTTCCTTGGGGTCACTGCTCCTTCCCCTGGGTCCCGATGCTCACACTACTTTGTGTGTGCCCTCCAAGAGTGGAGTTTCTGTTTCCCCCAGTCCTGTCAAAGTCCTGCAATCAAATCCCGCTAGCCTTCAAAGTCTGATTCTCTAGGAATTCCTTCTCCCGTTGCCAGACCCCCAGGTTGGGAAGCCTGACATGGGGCTCAGAACCTTCACTCCAGTGGGTGGGCTTCCATGCTATAAGTGTTCTCCAGTTTGTGAGTCACCCACCCAGCAGTTATGGGATTTGATTTTATTGTGATTGTGCCCCTCCTACCACCTCATTGTGGCTTCTCCTTTGTCTTTGGATGTGGGGTATATTTTTTGGTGAGTTCCAGTGTCTTCCTGTTGATGACTGTTCAGCAGTTAGTTGTAATTCCAGTGTTCTCACAAGAGGGAGTGAGAGCATGTCCTTCTACTCTGCCATCTTGACCTGCCTTTTTTTTTTTCTTTTTCTTTCTTGAAGGCAAGAGAAGTAGACTGAAGCCTTAATTAAGCTTTATACCACATTCTGGAGCCAATTATGAGAAATATCCACCCCATGATATGCAAGGTTTTATAACCTTCTGGCGTCAGCAAACCTTTTCTATAAAGGACCAGAGAGTACATATTTTAGGCTCCACAGCTCATAGGATCTCTGCTGCAACAGCTGAGCTTGCCATGGTAACACGTGATAACACATGAAAGCAGAAGTAGGTAACACATAAACAAGTGGGCCTATCTGTAGACTGATAAACTTTAATTACAAAAACAGGTGGTGAGCAGGATTTGGCTCAGGGGTTGAAGTTTACAACCCCTCCTTTAGAAGGAAGAGTCATCTCATTGTATCAAAGATTACAGTAAAAATGAGGAAACAAACTTCTATATGTAAAGTAGATAAACAACAAGGACCTACTGAATAGCACAGGGAGCAATATTCAATATCTTGTAATAACCTTTAATGGAAAAGAATATGAAAAAGAATATATATAACTGAATCACTTTGCTGTACACCTGAAACTAACACAACATTGTAAATCAACTACATTTCAATTAAAAGGAAAAAAAACAAAGATGAGGAATCAAGAAGATAAAAAGGAGCAAGAACTTGGAAGGATAGATGTAGACCATAAAATGGGGTGGCAAATTGGAAAGAGACGAAGATGGGAATGAAAAGAGTTTGAAACCAAACCACGGAGAATTCAACCCAATGACACCACTAGACTGAGGTAGGAAAAGAAACATCATGATAGACTTCCAAATGTGTTTCCAGTGTCTTCTCATTAGAAATAAAATTTCTACATTGTGTATTCCTTACACTCCCAGATCATTTGATACCTGCTCTGGGGTAAAATTGAATATCTTAGCTTGTCCTAAGAGAAGATGTTGCCCTCAGCTTGCTGACAACCTTTGGGAACTCACGCAAGAAGAAAGGAATGCAGCTTCTGTCATGGAGATGCTATCTCTAGTACATTACGTTTCACAAGCCTTTACTGCTATGGCCCTAGTTAGTCACATGAGTAGCTATTCCTGTCACACTTTTAAGTCTTTGCACAAGAAGACAAAGAACATGCCCTTGAATATTTGGAAAGGTCTACAATATTTTCTGCTTGACCTATGAAGGTTGTACAAACCACAGTCTATCTGAAAAATAAGTAATGCTGATTTTTTCCTTTGTATCTAGCCCACTATAAAAAGCAAGTCCTCTGTCACCTGTCTCAGTTTGTTAGGGTTTAAAGGGTTCCCAAAATTCACTGAGTGAGAAAAATAAGATCTAAAGAAGGCATGTGCTTGTTCTGAGGTTCCAGTACGAATTGGAATTCGTAGCACAGCAAAGATTTAGAAGAATGATTAAACCATCTATGTAATTAGAGAGAGCTAGTGCACCAATTTCAGCTTGGGGGAAAAAGGAAGTTCATGAACAGGAAGCCCAGAGAGAAATGCCACAGAAGAGTATGACCCCTGTTGCCTTAGATTAGGTCATGGACTTTCTCAGAGTCAGAGCTCCTGCAAGCAAAGGTGCATCGGCCCCTTTCCATCTCTAGGCAAGTCACTTGAACTTTCTGAGCCACAGCTTCCTCATTGGAAAAGTGAAAATAATCCAGTAAGCTCAAGCCTCAATAACCAAGGAGTAGTGATGCTTGACAGACAGAGGCATTAAGAGGGGGAGCTATGTTGACATAGAAAGAAATAAGGTGATGAGAATGACCATGTTCTTTTCAGGGGACAAACTGAGAAATAGTTAAGCAGATGTGACAGGCGCTTCTAAACCAACGGCTTTCAACTACAAGCACCAACCTCTCTCTCCCTAAGGTGATTGCTGGCCATTGTAGCCCATTTAGACCACATGGAACACACCAAAAATGAGAGGGAGTTAATACACCTCAAAGGCAGTCCTTAACCAATGACTGAAGAATCCCTGTTCCCTTGCCCTGGGAGTGAGAGCAAGGCCCTTTGATAGTTTTCTTTTCTTTCCTGTCTCACCTCCCCACTCCCTGCTGCTATTTCTTTGAATCATCTCCCAAATAAACTACTTATACTCAAATCCTTGTTTTAGAATCTGCTACTGAAAGGCTCTAACCCAAGACAGCCACCCAGAAATACCCAGCACGTAGCGCAAGATGCAAACCTGGGAGTTATATCAGAAGGACACACCGTATTTGCAAGTTGTTGTGTATGCATGTGTACTGTGTGGAAAAGAGAGTTTAGAGCAAGTTAACTTTAAATAGAAAACTTCTAAAGTAAGGCTGAAGCTTCTAAGAGCAAGAGAGAACTTGAGCAGGAAATATTTGTGCAGAGGCCCAACAGGCAGTAAAAGAAGATCATATCAGGAAAGCCCATTGCAATAAATAAGAAATGTAAGGGACAGAAAGAGAAGCAACAATGGAACCTATTTTAACCTCTAACACATCTGTCTTCTATCAGGACATGCACAAATAACACACAAGTCCTTTATTTTTTTTTTAATTTTTATTCTATTTATTTATTTTTTATTTTTGGCTGCTTTGGGTCTTTGTTGCTCCACGTGGGCTTTGTCTAGTTGTGGTGAGCAGGGGCTACTCTTTGTTGCAGTGCACGGAATTCTCATTGCGGTGGATTTTCTTGTTGCAGGGCACGGGCTGTAGGCGCATGGGCCTCAGAAGTTGTGGCACGTGGGCTCCGTAGTTGTGGCTCACTGGCTTAGTTGCTCCGCCGTCTGTGGGATCTTCCCAGACCAGGGCACGAACCTGTATCCCCTGTATTGGCAGGCAGAGTCTTAACCACTGCCCCACCAGGGAAGTCCCCTACACAAGTCCTTTAAAAGATAAAGAAATGAGTCCCATTGGCAGTCTGCCAATTGGGCTCTGCATTTACCTGCTAGGGGAGAATGCAGAGGGCAGCTGATTCCCTAGTCAAAATTGCCCTTCCTAGAAGTACTTGCAGATACAAATAGATGCCGTCTCTTATAGGTTGTGACCATAAAGGAACAGAGGGGACAGGCTCACCATTCCAGGTGGGCCATTCCCGAGTAGCTGAGGATCAGGTTATATGATAATTCCACGTTCTTCCCCCATGTGCTTTGGCAAAGCGTGAGTGTGCAATGACTGCTACATTTACTTCTCATTCTGGCCATGAGTATTATTCATTGTTAAGTGTTGCTAACTGGCAGAGAAACTCTAAGCTGGTTTTCATGGTCCACCTGACAATCATAGTATCCTTCTGGGATTCAATGCATAGTGTGATATCCTCCCCTTGAGTGTGGGTGGGGCCCGGGCCTTGCCAATATAACATGACAAAGATGGTGGGATATATGTGATTACATTACATAAGATTATAACATCTGTCTTGCAGGGAACCTCTTTCACTGGCTGCCTTTGAGGAAGCAAGTACTTATGTTGCAAAGACCCATGTGCCGAGGAGCTGGAGGGAGCCTTCAGCCAACAGCCAGCAACATGTCACAAAGAAGTGAGTTCTATCAACAACCACACCAACTTGGAAGTGAATCCTTCCCCAGTGAAGCCTCAGATGAGCCTGCAGCCCCAGCTGACACTTTTATGGCAGCCTTGTAAACAGAGGACTAGAAGACCCAGCTAAGCCATGCCAGATTCCTGACCTATAGCAATTGTGAAATAATAAGTCCATGTTGTTTTAAGCTGTTAAATTTGTGGTAATATTATTAGCCAGCAATAGATAATTAACGTGCTAACTATAATTTTGTGTTGACTTTTATAGGTTCTTAGTCCTAAGAATTGTGCTGTTTATCTTGAATAAGTTCTAATAAATCAACCTTGAGATTTGCAAATTGTTGAATTTGTTGTGTTGCCATTCAAAAACCCATTATAGTGAATGTGGGGTCTGTCAAACTGACCAAAAAGATTTCCACCATAACTTCTTGGGTGGGTGATAAAAGGAACGCTGACAATGGCCAGATCTGAAGAAGTAGAAAAGTCCCACTATGCCTGATGTGGGTAAGAATCAACCTCCAAACAAAAGGAAATATCAATGCATTGAGTTCTATTTTCCTCACACTTGAGCTTCAGGAAAAATTAGAAAAAGCTGGAAATGTGAACAATGACAAGTTAAAGAGCCATGATTTGAAACAAAGGCATGAGATTAAAAAAAGCATCATGTTCTTGAAAATTCGGTGAAATTAGCATGAAGTGACCAGAACTAAGGAGAACTCAGGACTTCAGCCTGCATGTAAACCTATCCGATTAAATAAAGGTTGTTGTCAAAGAACTGACAAAAGCCATGATATAGTGCTAATTGTTGTCATGCTTTCAACAATGAAAGAAAGGGGTTGTAAAATTCATCATGAAATGACGTTATTGTAATCTGTTGTAACCACACAGAGAGCCTAGAAAAGCATATAAAATAGGCATTGCTACATATTCAAATCGTATCTTCTAATGCTGGTACAAATGCTTGTACATATGCAATAGTTCAAGGGCTCAGAAGTGGCTTCTTTCCTTTCTTGAATTTATCCTTCCCTACTCCTTGACATACACGGATTCTTTGGTATTGGCTCACGAGATTTCCCCCCATGGCCACCTGTCTCAAGCTGGTGGGGATGATCTCTTCCAGGGACCCTCAGTCCCTCCATCTCCCTTTATGTGCCCTGCCCAGTGTCCTCCTTTTTATTCACCCAGCCTCCAACATGCTTGTCTTTTGTCTGTTCCATACGCTTCCTTTATGGATGAGGAGTAAGTTATCAGGGTGTCAGTAAAGTGTGGAAAAAGGGAAGAAGAGAATCTATCTCTCATTGTATCTCCAAGGGACAGGGTCCTTTCACAGATAGAGGTGACCTCTCCTTAGATTACATTTCCCATGTGGCATTCCCCTACTGAAATAGCAGGTACTTCTCTTACCCTGTGTTTCACTCTGTTACCCATGCACTAAGGTTCGATGGGTGTGTGGGATGCTTTGGAGATTGATGGAAGCAAAAGATCATCCAACTACACCCACTTCCTAGCTCAGAGGTACTTGGGCCTTGCTCTCTCTTTTTCCATCTTTCATACGAGAAGTACCCTTCTCATGTTCAGCCTACCACCCATGTGGGGGTAGAGGGGAAGGGAAGATGCAGTCTCAGTCTTAAGTCTCTTCTAGAGCACAACCAATGTACATTGGTACATCTAATAGGTACCAAAGCTGGTGGGCCATGTTCCTGCCCCCACTAATTTCTTGACAGAGTGAGCACCATTGCTGTAAGATCCAGTTGCATTTTATACACTGGCAAGGATCCTGACTGGTCCACTAACAGATATGATATGCCTCCAGAGGTCAATTATCTAAAGCCCATCTTGGACCCCAAGTTCCAAAACAAGACCCAATCTCTGACCTGAAGTTTCTGGCATTGCCTCCTGGGTGATGTGAAAATATTTAGGAAAAATTGAAAAGTTGCAAAAGTTTTATTCTGGGCTGGAGTTAGCTAACATAATATTTGAAGTTACATTTTAGCTCAGTAACATATCCAAGTTCTCCTGGTTTTTTCCCCAAAATGAAGGTCAGGATCTACTAGGACATTTAACAAAGTAAAACAAAGCATGAGGTTTGGCTCCAAATAGCACCACATGTGGGCACTAGGACACCCATATTTGGACTCCATAGTGTTTTCTATTCCAGATGGAAATTTCCTAGCATATCATTAAAGTGAGGTTGTGAGTTCCTTTGGAGATGCTACAAAATAATTGTAGATATTTTTTAATCCCTTCCTAATTTAAATATTTCCCATTGGAATAAATTCTCATTCTCTCTCACTTGGCGCTAATGATTCAAACAAGAGACCAAGTGAACTGAAGATTTCTCCACAAAATCCGTGAACTAAGGCTCTCTTTTCCTATGTGGAAAAAGTCTGCACATACTAAAATTATTCTGCACAAGTTACAGCTGTCCAGTTCCAAGGACAAAAATTCAGAGCTGTAAAGGTTTCTGATTCAGAATAATTTCTAAGTAGACTTCTTGTGTGAGCAATGGTTTTCACTAAATGAATTGCATACAAGGGTCACATTTGGACTAAATATCCTCTGCCTTTGGGCTAATGGGTTGAATAATAATTAAATTTGGATGAATCAAAATTATCATCCAGCATGCTGGGCACCATGGGGCAGTACTTCTAAGGCAAGAGTAACTACTGTCTGAGCACTGAACTTATCTTTAGAGTATACTCTAAATCAGTAGTCCCCAACCTTTCTGGCACCAGGGGCCAGTTTCGTGGAAGACAATTTTTCCACGGACCCAGGGGGCCAGGGGATGGTTTCAGGATGATTCAAGCACATTACATTTATTGTGCAATTTATTTCTATTATTACATTGTAATATGTAATGAAATGATTATACAAGTCACCATAATGTAGAATCAGTGGGAGCCCTGAGCTTGTTTTCACTCATTGATAGGGCTTTGATATGAGTCTGCAAGCAATTGGTTTATTACGGTCTCTGTGCAGTCAAACCTCTCTGCTAATGATAATCTGTATTTGTAGCCGCTCCCCAGCGCCAGCATCACCGCCCCAGCTCCATCTCAGATCATCAGGCATTAGATTCTCATAAGGAGCACGCAGCCTAGATCCCTCACATGCGCAGTTCACAGTAGGGTTCGAGCTCCTATGAGAATCTAATGCGGCCACTGATCTGACAGGAGGCAGAGCTCAGGCGGTCATGCGAGTGATGGGGAGCAGCTCTAAATACAGATGAAGCTTCGGTCGCTTGTCCCCCACTCAACCCCCCGGAAGTTGGGGACCCCTGCTCTAAATGAGTGATTTTTATTTGCCATGCCTGCAGCAAGGTTTTCTGTTGTTGAAGAAGGCTTGTCCAGCTCACAAGGGATTCTACGAGAGGCAGAGTTTGGGGACAGCTCTTCCACTCTTGTGCATTCCACAATCCCTCCTCCATATCCTACTCCTCAGTGGGCCACTGAGCTCACAGTTGACAGGAAAAAACCCTTTGGGATGTAGGGAAGAGGGAACTTTCCCTCTTCCCTACATCCCATGGCCACCCAGTCTCCTTAAGTGCCTTATTCCCTTCCCTTCAGGCTCTTCTTCTGTTTCTCTCACCTGTTCAGTTTTAGCTCTTTTCAGGCAAAGGGAAGAGGATGGGGAATGAGGCTTGGAACAAAATGTTCTGAGGGCACTATTTTGGGAACAGTGACCCAGAAGGCCAACTGTCTGTCACTTCCACACCCGTCAATTTCAGGACTGGTTCTTCCGGGAATCTAATCCCAGGAAAGCTTTTGGGGGTGGGGAGAGTTGTTACCCTAGAGCATGCTGTTGCAATGGGAAATGTTGAAAGAGGAAAAAAAAAAAGCCTGTAACCTGATGCCAGTCTCAAATACTCTCCACCAACCATAAATCGAGAGAAAGTGGGGCTTCCCTGGTGGCGCAGTGGTTGAGAATCTGCCTGCTAATGCAGGGGACACGGGTTCGAGCCCTGGTCTGGGAAGATCCCACATGCTGCGGAGCAACTAGGCCCGTGAGCCACAACTACTGAGCCTGCGCGTCTGGAACCTGTGCTCCGCAGCAAGAGAGTCCGCGACAGTGAAAGTCCTGCACACTATGATGAAAAGTGGCCCCCCGCTTGCCGCAACTAAAGAAAAAGCCCTCGCACAGAAACGAAGACCCAACACAGCCAAAAATAAATATAAAAATAAATAAATAAATAAAAGATTACTATTAATTAAAGAAAAAAAGAGAAAGTGAAATAATTTCCATCACACTCAAACAGCATGTACTCTGGGGTTTGCAGGAACAGAAAAGACAATATGGAGAATATGCATTGCTCTGTGGTTCTGAAATCAAAGCCCAATTAGTCAGAAGATAAATCCAAGAGACTTCGGTAATAAAACATATGTCCCAACCATGCCTTATTAAGCAAGCCCTAAACATCAGAAAAGGATAGACCATAAGGCAACTGCAGTCGAGAACATCTTTGTTTCCATTACAGGATTTACAGGTAAATTTTGAAAGCACTCTATCGACTGAAGAAAATATTTTAATTGGCCTTTAAAATATTCTTATGGGGCAAATTCAGCTGTTTAAAATGTTTCCTGACTGGTCTCTGGTTATGATAGCTCGTTACAGTGTCTTAACACCATAAGAATTATTACTCATTATGTCAGTTTTTAAAAAATCATTCCAGATTTTATCCAATTCTGGGTAGAGGTTATTTATACCTTAGAATAAGCTGTTCTTAACAGCTTCATGTCAAAGGAAAAAATCTGGGATGAGTTATAATTATGACCTAATTTAATATCTTTCTAAATTATAATGTCTTGGGAAATTTTGCTCATATAATTCTTTGAGCCTGGGATGTCCCTTTATCCCCTTCCGCAAATTCTCCTTATCATTCAAGACCTAATTCAGATACCACTTTCATCCATGAAACTGTTCCTAATTCTTCATCAGCATTAACCAAACCTTCCTCTTTGCTCCAAAGACAATGCATCTATCTTCACTCAGCATTTTATAATGATCATTTTGCTTTATGTTACAGTTACTTGCCTACATCTGTCTTCCTGAGTTTAAATATCTTCAGTGGAACAGACAGGATCTTATACATTTTGCATCCCAGGAAACTGATAAGGTGCCTGGAATTAGTATGCATCCAACAAAGGTTAGATTACATGAAATTGAACTGTACGGGTTTGATCTGATAGAAATTGTTTTTCAGCTTGTTCTCTTCATGTGTTTGAAGCAGTTTATGCATTTCAATAATTATGAAACCCAAACTTCAATCAGTTAGGACAAATACTTCTAGTGCCTTCTCTTCTCTTGTCTTAATTTTGAGTTCCAGTAAGTGCCAGGAGATAAGCAAAACATTTTCTGATGCATGCTGTCTCAGATTGGAATCGCACCACATACAAGTCCAAGTGGGTGAATAATGCAATGGCAATTTGGCCTGACTTCAGGTGCTTGCGGGCAAGCTAGCTAATAATTAATTAAGGTAAACTGTTCTATAAATGCTTTGTTTCAAAATCGCCCACTTGTTCCCTCACTCAGTAACTCCCTCATTTATTATCAACAAATGATGTTTGAGCCCATAGTACATACTAGGCATCTTTAGCAACTAGAATTACAGAGTTCAATAAGGATATAGAACTGTACTCCTATAAAGAAATGAGGGGCATATTAATAGAAGATTCAAACTTTTAATATTCAAAAATCTAAAAGATTGTTTTAACAGAAAATGTTCATCCAGAATATACCCCGGGTGAGAAAGAAGAGTTTGTTTTTCAGCAAAGACAGGGACTACTTTAGTAATTGCATTTCAAAATATACATTGTGCTGCTGGGATCATGTAAATAATTCAGACTAAGGTCACCAACCATGCACGGCAAGAGTAATTGCAGGCATGTATCCAGAGACAGTGACCATCTCTGGGAAATCCCAGTTGCCATACTGTACCAAGTTTGCACCAGCCTCTCCACCACGTCTCCCTCAAAGCCGAGGCCTCACCAATCTGGTTTGATGTTTGTTTTTCTATGACCTGAAACCTGATGTTGTAGATCAAGAAAACCACTCCCAGCCTGCAATTTGTGGCTGGGATTCTGCTTACAAATATCGAGAGTCATACAAATCTTTCAGATGCTATGAGATTATTTTTGTAGAAGAAGAAATCAGAGCAAATTCCCAAGTGTTCCTTATCATTTGCATTTTTAATTTTATGACATTTTATTTATTTATTTTTATTGAAGTATTGTTGAGGTACAATATTATATGTTACGGGTGTACAACAGAGTGATTCACGATTTTTAAAGTTTATACTCCATTTATAGTTATTTTAAAATGTTGGCTATATTCCCCATGTTGTACCATATATCTTTATAGCTTATTTTATACATAGTAGTTTGTACTTCGTAATCCCCTAACCTTATATTCCCCCTCCCCACACTGTCCACTGGTAACCACTAGTTTTTTCTCTATATCTGTGAGTCTGCTTCTTTTTTGTTACATCCACTAGTTTGTTATATTTTTTAGATTCTACATATGTAATATCATACAGTATTTGTCTTTCTCTTACTTATTTCACTTAGCGTAATACCCTCCAAGTCCATCCATGTTGCTACAAATGGCAAAATTTCATTCTTTTTTATGGCCGAGTAGTATTCCAGTGTGTGTGTGTGTGTGTGTGTGTGTGTGTGTGTGTGTGTTTATACACCACAATTTCTTTATTCATTTGCATTGTTAACCCTGCAACTCTGGCTAGAGCCAGGGGCTTACCTTCCACAGCAGTGTTCAGCTGCCTCAGCCCACCTCACAGTAGGGACAGAATGAGATGCAGTTCAAATAATAATTGCCCATTATACCCAAGGTTGCTGTGTATAACCCTATTCTGGGAGAAACTCACACAAGTGTAGAAAGAGTAGGCAAAGGACTGTGGACAGTGGTTATTCTATTTATTATTGAATGTTTTTCACTAAAATGTGCTTCTTTGGTTTTCTGTAAGCATTAGGTATATCTGTTAGAATGTTGTTGATGCAAGTCATAGAATACCCAATTTGAAGTAGCTCAAACAGTAAGAAAACTTGTGATAGGGCAAGGCAGCGTTCTTTAATTCAGTGGATAAATAATATCAAAGCCCCTGGTGCTTTCTATATTTTAGTTTTGTCATTCTCAGTATGTCACATGACACCCTTTACAGTCAAAATATGGCTGCAGCAGCATCAGATGGCAGCTTTAAACACAGCAATATGTAGAGAAGAGGAGGGGAGTTTCCGCCTGTGTCTTAATTATTTTTAGTGAGAGGAAATTTCCAGAGGCTCCCCAGTTGACGTCTAATAAAGTCTTATTGGTTAGATTTAGTCACACGCCCATCCCTAAATCAATACCTGTGAAGGGAATGAATTTATTATGATTGCCTTAAACCAAGAATAATTCACTCCCTGGGGTCCATAGAGACTGTCACCTATCCTGCACTCATGAGAAGGTGACACCAGGACAAAATCAAGCCTCAAGGGAAAGGAGATGGGATGGCTTAGGGTAGGCAAATAACTGTCGCAACAGAATTAAAGAACACATTTGGCAGAGGAAGGAGACTGGTTACAAGCGAAGGACTTTTCTATTAGAGTATAAACCAAACTTGACCTCCCAATGATGAAAGAAAAAGTCACCAAACAGTGTTTGATTTCAAAGAGGTTTTCCAAAGCCTAGCCAGTGAATTCATTTATTTACTCACCAAACTTAATGAGACTTTTGCATTTATAAAACACCATTAAAATTCCAAAGCAAATTTCCAAATTCTAAATAGCATTTTTACTTGTGGGCGAGGCTTCCAAAATCCCATGAGAACCTTTATTTTAAAAAATAAATTTTATACAGAGAACAGATCAATGGTTGCCAGAGGTAGGGGTGGTGGTGGATGAAATGGGTGAAGGTGGTCAGAAGGTACAAACTTCTAGTTATAAAATAAATAAGTCCTAAAGAAGTAATGTACAGCATGGTGACTATAATTAATAATATCGTATTGTATATTTGAAAGTTGCTAAAAGAGTGGATCTTAAAAGTTCTAATCACAAAAAAAAATTTTGTAACAATGTGAAGGGATGGATGTTAACTAGACTTATTATGGTGATCATTTTGCAACTTACACAAATATTGAATCTTATGTTGTACACCTGAAACTAATATAACATATCAATAAAAAAATAAGTAAAAAATTGTAATGTTTGAAAATGATTTCAATAGTACAAAAGAATAGTCCTAAATTTCTAGATTTCATATAATTTTCTTGAATATAAAATTTTCAAAAGGCAAAACAGACTTTTTCTGAAATCCACAAAACAAATGCAAGATGTGAGAAATGTAGTTTATCTCTTTTGCCAAGCTCATCTCAGCACCTTCCCCTGTTTTTTATCTGCAGCTGTCCCCCTCTCCTCCTCAATATTTTCTCACATTTCTCATTCTTTTCTTCTCCTAGTTTCTCTTCTTTCCCCACTCCTCACCATTTTTCATAATAATTTTGCACCATTTGCTCTCTCCTCTGACCTTCTCCCATCTCCCTGTCTCTATCTTTTCCTTTATTCCATCTCCACTCCTCTTCCATCCTTATTTTCCCTTAACTAGTCCTGCTACTACAAGTGATGCCAGTGCAAATGACCTTAGATGTGAAAAGTTCTTTACTACCTAAAAGACATTCTTCACATATATTATCTCATTTAATGTGTCTCTTAAATTGCCTGTGTTCTGGCTGGCCACATAGTAGGTATTCAATACAGATTAATTTAATTGAAAAAGACTTTTCACCTTTGCCTATTAATTATGTCTTTTATATTTACATATATAAAATATCTATTGTTGCATAACTTATTGGCTTAAAAGAATACTCTTTATTGTCATAATTTTATAGATTGACTAAGTGGTTCTTCTGCTTACCTTACCTGGACTCAGCTGGTACTACATTCAGTTGGTGACTGGGCTGAACTGTAAAGTTCAAGATGGCATCACTCATACATCTGGGCTTCAGCAAAAATGGATGGAAGCCTGGAACCACTTTGTCTCCATCTGGCCTCTCATAATTCAGTAGTCTATCTTGATCCCTTTCACATGTGACTTGTCTCCAACAAGGCAAAAAGGAGGCTGCAAGACCTCTTAAGGCCTTGGACTAGAAGTCACACAGCATGATTTCCACCATTCTATTGACCAATGCAAGTCACAAAGCTGGTACTGACACAAAGAGAAGAGAAAGAGACACCACCTCTTGATGAGAGAAGAAAAGGGCAGGTAGAATGAAACAGATGATTGGAGCCATTTTTTGAAACAATCTTCCTCCGGTAGTGATGTGATGAGTCTTCAAAATTTCTCTGTATAGATCAGCCATCTTTCAGAAACAGCAAGTTCAAAATCTTCATGTTGTCTAGACATAAGACCAATTAGCAGAAGAATAAAATAGAATGTGTAGGAATAGGCACAAATACATAGGAAATGTAATACATTACAGAGTTAGAATCTCAAATCAGTGGGAATAAAGATGAACTTTTTCTAACTGAAATTTTTATTGAGATAATTATAAATGTATATAGTTATAAAAAATAATACAGAGAGATATTTTGTACACTTTGTCCATTTTTCCTCAATAAAAACATTTTGCAAACTTACAGTAAAATAGCACAACCAGGTATTGACACTGACACAATCCACCTGTCTTATTCAGACTTCCCCAGTTTTATTTGTACTCGTGTGTGAATATGTGTATGTGTAGTTCTATATCGTTTTATCACCTCTGTAGTCATATATACAACCACACTCAAGATACTGAACAGCTTTGACACCACAAGGATCTCTCATATTGTCTTTATGTAACCACACGCACCTTCCTTACCCTGCCCTCCGCCTCACATCCCCAGCCCTTGGCAAACACTAAATTTCTAAAATGTTGTTAATTTCAAAATACTATACAGGCATACCTCATTTTACGTGCCTAACTTTGTTTTGCTTCATTGATACTGTTTTCTACAAATTGAATTTTGTGGCAACCCTGTGTCAAGCAAGTCTATCGGCACCATTTTTCCAACAGCATTTGCTCACTTCATGTCTCTGTGTCACATTTTGGTAATTCTCCCAATATTTCAAACTTTTTTGTTATTATTATATTTGTTACGGTGATCTGTGATCAGTGATCTTTGACATTACTGCCATGACTTGTTGAAGACTCAGATGATGGTTAGCATTTTTTAGCAATATTTTTAATTAAGGTATGTACATTTTTGTATATAATGCTATTGCATACTTAATAGACTACATTATAGTGTACACATAACTTTCTAAAAATTCATGTGACTCACTTTATTGTGATATTCACTTTATTGCTGTGGTCTGGAACCAAACCCACAATATCTCTGAGATCTGCCTGTGTAAGTGAAATCATACAGTATGCAACTTTGGGAGATTGGCTTTTTTCACTCAGCATAATTTCCTGGAGATTTGCCCAAGTTGTCATGTGTATCAACAGTCTGTTCCTTTTTGTTACTGAATAGTATTCCTTGGTAGGGATGGACCACATTTTGTTTAATCATTCACCTGTTAAGGACAAGTGGACAGATTTCAGTTTTAGGTTATTACAATTAAAACTATAAACATTTTCATATGAATATGATTTCATTTCTCTGCAATAAGTGCCTGAAAGTGTAATTTCTAAGTCATATGGTAATTACAGGTTTTGTTTTATAAGAAACTGCCAAACTTCTCAGAAGTTTGACATTCCCACAATACAATTTGCCACTCCCACCAGCAACATATGAATGGTTCAGTCTCTCTGCATCCTCACCAGCATTTGGTGGTGTCGTTCTGATAAGTAGGTACTGGTATCTCATTGTGGTTTTAATTTGCGTTTCTGGATGGTTACTAATGTTGAATATCTTTTCATGTGCTCATTCGTCATCTGTATGTCTTCCTCACTAAAATATTCATGTCTTTTGCCATTTTCTAATTGGATTTTTTTTACTTGAATTTAGTTGAGTTTTGAGAATTTTAATATTCTCAAAACTCGAAGATACAAGCCGTTGTTGGATATGTGGTTTGCAAATGTCTTCTCCCAGTCTATAGCTTATCTTTTCATCCTCTTCACATGGGCTTGACTGAAACTTGCCAATACACTACATGGCTAAACTTTAGTTGACAAGCTTGGGACCCTCACTGGTTTCTGCTTGAGTAACTTTGGAAGACTGACTAGAAAACTTTTAAAGCCCTTTCAAACCCTGAGGTTCAAAAAGATAGCAGTAGTACTTAGTGAACTAAGGTTTTACTCACTAAAATAGTAAGTAGTGAGTCAAGTACTCTATGTCTATGCAACAAAGAAGTTAATTGTTCAAATCCCTTGAGTCCCAACTCCCTGGAAGGATCCTGGGGGACTCAGGAATTCCTCTAGGCCACCATTACCATTCTTCTGTGGCTGTTTGACAGCATCCTCCCCTCTTGGTGACCTTTATCTGCCCCTGCTGCTCTGGCTCTTGATCCACTCTCAATATTGCTCCTGAGCTGTGACTGTGACATCACTGCTTGAGGACATCACTCATCCATCAGCAGGACCTCCAGACAGGCTACACTTACCTGCAGTCGAGGCTTTTAACTGACACAGCAGGCAGTTTATCATCATGTTTATGGATCTTCAGAGTTTCCTGAAAGCATGGTCCTTTCACTCTCTGGTTCCTAAATAACTTCTACTAATACAGCTTTTATTATTCTCACTTTTCAGGGTTTTTTTCCCCAAGGCCCTATCTCAAAGAACATAGGTTATGTTCACTGAAGGCCAGTTTAGCAGATATTAAAGAACAATTTCATAATTTATAATTTAAAGCCCCCTTCCACTGATTGACCTCTACCTAAAGATGAATTCCCTATTTATTTTAACTTTAGGGCCTTGCAACCTATTTATCCAGCCCTAAGATCACCTTCATCATTTAAATGGAACACGTGGCCACTCATGAAGCCATGCTAGAGTTTTCAAGGTATGTTTCTGTGTTCAGAGGTCCTCAGTGATTCATTAGAATGACTCAACTCAAAAAAACTGTTATGCTCACAATTATGCTTTATCATATATCAAGAGGATTCAGATTAAAATCAGCACTGGAGAAAGGTAAACTCCAGGAGAAACTAGGTATAAGCATCCAGTTGTCCTCTTGCAGTAGATTTACATGGACAGCTTAATTCTCCCAGCAGCAATGTATGACAACAAGCACAGAGTATTACCAAACAGGGAAGCTCACCTGAGCCTTTGTGTCCAGTCTGACTGCTCACTGGGCTGACCTTCAGTCTCCAGTCCCTCTAGAGGTTGAGCTAATACATCTTCCAGAGGAAAAAAGATGCTCTTATCAAGCAAGATACTCCAAGGGCTTAGAAGTTACCACCCAAGGACAAGGCAGAGGTCAACCTCTCTTTGGAATGTACAGGGTGTGGACAACCTGCTAAGTTAATCCTTTACTGCAAGGGTCCCCAGTGGTACCCGTCTGTGTCCTGTTAGGAACAGGGCTGCACAGCAGGAGGTGAACAGCAGGCAAGCGAACAAAACTTCGCCTGTATTTAGAGCCGCTCCCCATCACTCGCATTACCGCCTGAACTCTGCCTCCTGTCAGGTCAGCGGTGGCATTAGATCCTCATAGGAGCGTGAACCCTACTGTGAATTGCACATGCGAGGGGTCTAGGTTGCGTGCTCCTTATGAGAATCTAATGCCTGATGATCTGAGGTGGAGCCGAGGTGGTGACGCTAGCACTGGGGAGCGGCTGCAAATACAGATTATCATTAGCAGAGAGGTTTGACTGCACAGAGACCATAATAAATCAATTGCTTGCAGACTCATATGAAAACCCTATCAGTGAGTGGAAAGTGACAATCAAGCTGCATCTTACGGAGTAGACTAGACATAAGCAACACACTTCAGGTGTCACTGTCTCCCATCACCCCCAGATGGGACCATCTAGTTGCAGGAAAACAAGGTCAGGGCTCCCACTGATGCTGCATTACGGTGAGTTGTATAATTATTTCATCATATATTACAATGAAATAATAATAGAAATAAAGTGCACAATAAATGTAATGTGCTTGAATCATCCCAAAACCATCCCCCATCCTGGTCCATGGAAAAATTGTCTTCCATGAAACCAGTCCTTGGTGCCAAAAACGTTGGGGACTGCTGCTTTACTGTACAGTTCCATTTGGATCACCTAAGATTCTCAATACAAAAACTACCTTATTCAACATGTAAAGGGTGCTCAAACATCAATATCTGTGTTTATCACATCCTAATCATTCTCCCTTCTGACTTTTCAAAATTGAATAGTCTTAATCTTTGCAATGTAGTCTCAATTGAGAGTGACTTTATTCCTTTGGTGATTTTTCTTCTTTATTTCAATTATTTTACTTGACACATAGAGAACTGAACTGCATCTAATAATCAAGGTATATGCATATCATAATTTATATATAAATTAGGAAAATATCTATGATCAAAGTATTTCCCAAATATCTTGGTCCAAGATACATGTGTTTGATGCTCAACAATTATAAGCATTTTAGGCCAAAGAAATGGACCTTGTGATGGTTAATTTTATGTGTCAACTTGACTAGACCAAGAGATACCTAGATAACTCATTAAACATTTTTTTCTGGGTGTGTCTATGAAGATGTTTCCAGAAGAGATTATATTTGAATTAGTGAGCTGAGCCAAGCAGATGGCCTTCCCCAATATGGATGGGCATCACCCCTCCAAGGAGAACTGGCACTGGCTCCTGCAGGAGACCCACATGCAGATGATGACTTACTACCACAGGAGGGAGAGCCTGCACCAGGTCCTGCAGGAGCTTCAAAGCCAGGTCAAAATTCACCACC
Organism: Globicephala melas; assembly: GCF_963455315.2. Classification (NCBI taxonomy): domain Eukaryota; kingdom Metazoa; phylum Chordata; class Mammalia; order Artiodactyla; family Delphinidae; genus Globicephala; species Globicephala melas. The sequence goes on along the minus strand of NC_083317.1, from coordinate 15,935,426 downwards.
ACCACAACGACCACCCCTCCTCCCCCACAGGGAGAGCCTGTTCAGGCTCTTGCAGGAGACCCAGAGCTCTTTCAGAAATCCACCAGCCCCATGGGCAGAGCCAGCTCTGCAGCTACCATCGCTGTCAACTCCTGATCTACACCATCGACCTGCTCCCCCGCTTGAAATTTACTTTCCTTTCCCTGTCTTTGTTTGTGTTTGGGTGTTTTGTAATTTTATATTTTCCTTTCATGTTATTTATGGCATACTATACTTTATGCTTTAAGTGTAAAGTAATAAATTTAAAAGTTGTTTTATGTTCGAAAAAAAAAATATGGGTGGGCATCATCTGATCCATTGAGGGCCTGGATAGAACAAAAAGGCAGAAGTTTGAATTCTCTTTCTCTTCCTGATTACTTAAACTAGGACATGAATCTTTTTCTTCCCTCAGCAGTTCTGGTTCTCAGGCCTTCAGACCCAGACTGGAATCTATACCATTGGCTCTGTGGTTCTCAGGGCTTTGCCTTATACCATCTGCTTTCCTGAGTCTCCAGCTTGAGATGGCAGATCATGGGACTACTCAGCCTCCAAAATTGCATGAGTCAATACCTTATTTTATATATATATACATGCATTTAGTTTAATATATTTAATATATATAATATAATAAATGCATTACATTGTGCTTTCACTAAACCACATTAACTTATCCCTATTCAAAAGGAAAATGTGGATATTTAAATGAAAAATTAAATTTTTGCATGTCATAAAAGGAGAAATTAACAGTTTAAAAAAACTTAGGTAATAATTGTCATACAAGTGATAGAAAAAAAGTTTAATATCCTTAATTTATTAAAAATTCACAAGAAAACTTCAAAAAAATTTAGTGAAATATAATTGATATCTATCTTTTCTATAAGACAACCTACTGAATGGGAGAAAATATTTGCAAATGATATGACTTATAAAAGGGTTCCAAATATATAAATAGCTCATACAACTCAATATCATAAAAACAAACAACCCAATGAATAAATAGGCAGACGACCTGTATACACATTTTTCCAAAAAGACATGCAGGTGGCTAACAGGTACATGAAAAGATGCTCAACATGACTAATCAGATGAACTCAATTCAAAACCACAATGAGGTATCACATCACATCTGTCAGAATGGCTATTATCAAAAAGCCTACAAATAAGAAACATTGACAAGGATGTGGAGAAAAGGGAACATATACATTGTTGTATATTGTTGATGGGAATGTAAATTGGTGTAGTCACTATGGAAAACAGTATGGAAGTTCCTCAAAAAACTAAAAATGGAATTACCACATGATCCAGAATTTCACTGCTGGGTATATATCCTAAGAAAACAAAAGCACTAATTCAAAAATATACATGCACCCCAATATTCATAGCAGCATTATTTACAATAACTAAGATATGGAAGCAACCTAAGTGCCCATCAACAGATGAATAAATAAATAAATAAGATGTGGTATATATATACAATGAAATACTACTCAGCCACAAAAAAGAACGAAATTCTGCCTTCTGCAAAAACAATACAAATGAACATATTAACAAAACAGAAATAGACTCACAGACATAGAAAACAAACTTACGGTTACTAAAGGGGAAAGAGGGGAGGAGGATAAATTAGAAGTTTGGAATTAACAAACATATACTACTATATGTAAAATAAACAACAAGGACCTACTGTATAGCACAGGGAACTGTATCTTTTTTTTAAACTGTAAAATTCTGCCGATTGCAAAAACATGGATGAACCTAGGGAGTCTTATGCTTAGTGAAATAAGTCAGACAGATAAAGGCAAATACTCCATGTTATTACTTATAACATGGAATCAAAAATAAAACAAACAAATGTGTATAACAAAAGAGAAACAGACTCACAGATACAGAGAACAAACTAGTGGTTACCAGTAAGGAGGGGGAAAGAGAGAAGAGGAAGATAGGGTTATGGAATGAAGACACACAAGCTACTATGCATAAAATAGATAAGCAACAAGGATATCTTGTACAGTATAGGGAAATATAACCATTATAATAATAATAATTTTAAATATAATAATTTTAAATGGAGTATAATCTATAAAAATATTGAATCACTATTTTGTACATCTGCAACTAATATAATATTGTAAATCAACTATATGTCAATAAATAAATAAAATAAAATACAAAAAGATAAAATTAATCTAATATCCCTTTATATAACTGTAATTTTCCAGAAATACTGATGTTCTCTGTTGCCAGATACACATTACTTTGATGTAAGAAAAACTGATGATATTATCAAAATTAATTTTCAAAATCTTTCTGTGAAGATAATGGTTATTTTAACAAAAGAGCAACACAGGACTTTCCTGGCAGTCCAGAGGTTAGGACTCCATGCTCTAGTTGCTGAGGGCCCAGGCTCCATCCCTGGTCGGGGAAATAAAATCCCACAAAGCCATGCAGTGCAGCCAGAAAAAAAGAAGGCAAACTCATAGAAACAAAGAGTAGAAAACTCAGAAAGAGAAAAACAAATATCGTATATTATGCATATATGTGGAACCTAGAAAAATGGTACAGATGAACCGGCTTGCAGGGCAGAAATTGAGACACAGGTGTAGAGAACAAACGTATGGACACCAAGGGGGGAAAGCAGCGGGGGGCTGGGGGTGTGTGTGATGAATTGGGAGATTGGGATTGACATGTATACACTGATGTGTATAAAATGGATAACTAATAAGAACCTGCTGTATAAAATAAATAAATAAAATAAAATTCAAAAATTAAAAAGAAGAAAAAAACCTGATTACCAGGGACTGAAAGGTGGGGGAAATAGGGAGAGATTGGTAAAAGGTTACAAAACTTTCAATTATAAGATGCTAAGTTCTGAGGATCTAATATACAACATGGTGACTATAGTTGATAGCACTGTATTGTATGTTTGAAATTTGTTAAGAGAATAGAACTGAAATGTTATCACCAAAAAAAAAAAAAAACAAAGGAAATATGTAAGGTAATAGATGTGTTAATTAACTCAGTGGGGGCAATCTTTTCATGATGTATACATATATTAAATTATCACATTGTATACTTTAAATATCTTGTGAGTTCATTTGTCAAATATAACTCAAAAAAGCTGAAAAAAAAGAATATCTCATAAGCCTTTCAATTGTTGATAGAAGCTTGAATTACCTAAAGAAAAACATATAAAATGAAAATGTAGATAGTTCTTTTGTTTAGACTTCTCTTGATGCTGCATCCATTTATTTTTGGATGGGGAACAGCATAATATTAGAAAAAAATCTTTCCCAGGTGGAATTTGAAAAAGCCGGTGATCTAATCTTTTAAAAATTATTGTCATGAGGCGGTTGAGAAGAACAGAACTTTACTGGAGAGCAAGTATGTCTACAGACTTACATAAGCAAAGAAGTAGAGGAAAGCTGTTCAGAGAGCCGTCGACTACAATCTATTCCAAGATGACCAGATTTCTTTCTATTTGCAACAGGAAGCTGCTCTGAGTGAAGGGAGCACAGTGTCAGAATCAAAGAATGAATCCATATGGGACCACAGTCAATCTTAGTGGGATTCCTGGAGGCCAGAGTCATGACCCTAAAAGTCTTTAGAGAGAGGAATGAACACAACAACAAATGTGGGAGAAGGGAAGGAATGACTATATATTTTTTTTTTTTTTTGGCCACGTCATGCAGCATGTGGGACCTTAGATCCCTAACCAGGGATCGAACCCATGCCCCCTGCAGTGGAAGCACAGACTCCTAACCACTGGACTGCCAGGGTATTCCCTATAACTTCCTTTTAGAAAATAAAAACTCAAATTCTATAAAAAGTGAAAACAAAACCTCTCTTGGAAAATACACTATAAACTGGCAGTGGCTTTTGGTAATGAAACTTATTGACCAAAACTGATTAGGAGAAACAATATTCAATCAAAACAAATATACCTGAGTAAATAAAAAACTTGCAAGTAACATCTTTGCTGTCACAGATACAGATGTAAATAATATCAGTGCTAGTCCTCTACTAAAAGACCCATGATAATAAAAGAAGCTTTTGTACTATAAAGCTCTTCATTTTCCAATTAATGAAACATAAGGAGGAGGTTGATCTGGAACTTCTCTAGGGGGCCCAGAATTCAAATTTATTCTGCTTAAAGGGAATCAAATTAACAACCAAATGAATTGTCAGTGTCATTTTTTAATTAAAGCAATCAAAGAAATTTCAAAATGTAGCATGTTTATTTTTTTAGTTTCTTTATTTTTTGGCTGCGTTGGTTCTTCGTTACTGCGCCTGGGCTTTCTCTAGTTGTGGCGAGCAGGGGCTACTCTTCGTTGCAGTGCACAGGCTTCTCTCTGCAGTGGCTTCTCTTGTTGCAGAGCACGGGCTCTAGGCACGGGGGCTTCAGTAGTTGTGGCGGAGCACGGGCTCTAGAGCGCAGGCTCAGTAGTTGTGGCACACGGGATCAGTTGCTCCTCAGCATGTGGGATCTTCCCGGACCAGGGCTCGAACCCTGTACTGGGTGTCCCCTGCATTGGCAGGTGGACTCTTAACCACTGCGCCACCAGGGAAGTCCCTGTAGCGTGTTTAAAAATTGAGGAGCACCCACCTAACTAGATGACAGAAGAGAGAGACAAAAATCAGAATAGCCATCACTGTCTTTGGGATTTGGGAGATCTTAATAACGTAGGTGAGACCCACAAATAAAATAACTCAGAATCACTCAAGACCAAAATCACTACAAGGAATATACGAGAGTGGAAAGGATGAAGAAATGGGGTAAAATCATAGGGTATGGGTTACAGGCTGGTCATTAAAACATCTGGGCAATAATGATCACTTACCAGTTTCGATGGAAGGAAAAAAAGTAATTTTGAAAAGAAGAGAATGTTTTGTGTTCTTGGAACTATCTTAAGCAAGAAGGAGGCCCATTCTACTTTCCAGGAATATATATCATTGTCTGAAGTGGAAGTGGGACAAGAAGGGAAGAGAACTTACTTTTATTGGAAGGCACGTGGCCAGATGTGAAGCTTAGCGTCTACATGTACTTTCTTATCTGATCCCAATAACAACCCCAGTAGAAGACATCACTGATCCCATTTTACAAATATGAGTAACAATTTAATGAGTGCTTCTCGTATGAAGAAACTACGCTTAAGACTTCGCATGGATTATCTTTCTCATCTAAGCCTCACAACAACTGTTAAGTGAGTGCCAACATTATCCCATTTTACAGAAGTGAGGTTCAGATGTTGAGGCTCAGATGTTGAGGTCACTTGTCTATGGCTATATATACATTAACAATAGAGCTGGGATTTCAAGAATCCTGGACTCCTTCATAGCACATGCTCTTCCCACTATACTAAATGAAAAACTTCAAATGAGAATGAACTGTAGAAACCATGTTGAAGAGGAAACTGACCCAGACAAGACCAGGCCATCAGTGGCAGAACTTGTCTACTTTCATCTAGTGGTCCTTCTAGCTCCCCACAAAGCCAGAATGAAGTCTGCGAGATCTGCTTTGTCTTATTCCATCCTCACCAAAACAAACCTCTTGACATTAACTTGATTTTCAAAACAAAGGTTTCTCATCCTAGAAAGAAGAGGCACTATAAGGAAGTTACTTAAAAATAAAGGTGTTAAAGGGAAGTCTTTGAAAAGGTTCCCTAAGCATTTTTTTTTTCCTAATCAGATGGCCAGCATCGCTAATCATCAGGGAAATGCAAATCAAAACCATAATGAGATACCACTTTATACTTGTCAGAATGGCTATCATCAAAAATGTCTACAAATAACAAATATTGTCGAGGATGTGGAGAAACTGCTACACTGCTGGAGGGAATGTAAATTGGTGCAGCCACTCTGGAAAACAGTATGGAGGCTTCTCAAAAAACTAAAAATAGAACTACCATATGCCCCAGCAATTCCACTCCTGGGTATATATCTGAAAAAACAAAAACAGTAATTTGAAGATTCATACACCCCAATGTTCAATTGCCAAGATATGGAAGCAACCTAGGTGTCCATCAATAGATGCATAGACTACTCAGCCATAAAAAAGAATGAAATTTTGCCATTTGCTGCAACATGGATGGAGTTGGAGGGCATTATGCTAAGTGAAATAAGTCAAACAGAGAAAGACAGATACTGTATGATATCCCTTATATGTGGAGTCTAAAATATACAACAAAGTACTGACTCTAACAATAAAAGAAGCAGACCCACAGATAAAGAGAACAAACTAGTAGTTACCAGTGGAGAGAGGGGAGGGGGGAGGGGCAATATAAGGGTAGAGAAGTAAGAGGTACCAACTATTAGGTACAAAATAAGCTGCAAGGGGGCTTCCCTGGTGGCGCAGTGGTTAGGAGTCCGCCTGCCGATGTTGGGGACACGGGTTCCTGCCCTGGTCCGGGAAGATCCCTACATGCCGTGGAGCGGCTGGGCCCGTGGGCCGTGGCCGCTGAGCCTGCGCGTCCGGAGCCTGTGCTCCGTGACGGGAGAGGCCACAACAGTGAGAGGCCCGCGTACCACAAAAAACTAAATAAATAAATAACAATAAAAAAATAATAAGCTGCAAGGATATATTGTACAACACGGAGAATACAGCCAATTTTTGGTAATAAATGTAAATGAAGTGTAACCTTTAAAACTTGTATTAAAAATAAAATTTAAAAAAATTTTTAATGAAAAAAAATCAGATGGCCAGTTGGTTTATGGTGTATCAATGCTCAATCACGTTAGCAGGCACGTGTCATGCTGCTCAGACCTGAGCCAGCCCAGGACAGGGGGCACCTATGTTAGATACCATTCACCCCCAGAGTCTATAATTTGGCAGAGAATCAGGAACTTAAGTCCTGATGCCAGCTGCTACTTCCTCTCTCTGCTTGGGCATGAGCAGAAATTGTTCAATGAGCACATTTGAACAAGAAACAAAATGTTGATCTTTCTTGAGACTCACTGAGATAGATGCCCACTGATGGCCAAAATATTCATCTCACAGAAGTGAGATCTGAGTTCCCAAACCTGCCAAGGGGCATAGAAGACTCTGGAGGAAAGGCACCACAGGAATTCCGTAGTCACAATGCTGTCATCAGGGTTAGATCATGTTTGCCCGCGTGGACATTATCACCTAGCAGGGGAGGTAGACACTGAATAAACAATTATAAGGACAATAAATGCCATGCATGAGAAGAGTTATGGCGCAGGGAGACCTAACACAACCTGGGACAGGGGTGAGGGGGCAGGGGTAATGCATCCATGAAGGTTTCCCTAAGGAAGTAAGTTTAAGATTAAACCTGAAAAGTTAGAGGGTGAGAAGAGGTTACCCAAGCTCGTGTGTGTGTGTGTGTGTGTGTGTGTGAGAGAGAGAGAGAGACAGACAGAGAGACAGAGACAGAGAGACAGAGAGACAAAGAGACAGAGAAAGAGAGATGGGGGGTGTTTATAGCAGAAATCAACATCCTTGGAAAAGGGAACCACATACAAATAAATTGATAGGAAGTAAAGAGCATAGAACATTTAAGAACTAAAGGAAAACTCCTGTCACTGGAACAGAAGGAACAATGGGGGAGAGGCCTGGAGATGCAGCTGGAGCTGTAGGCAGAGACATTCTGATTTTATTCCTCTGTCTCGTGAGCTTATTTAACAAGTCTGCTCATCAGAGATGGATCAGCTCTCAGTGTTCTGCCAAAATCCAATTTAAGAGCCTCTAAGACAGAGGCCAGACCAACATGACATCTACCAAGGCAATGATGCCATCCTACCAGCCTTGTGGGAAACAGCCCGCCAGCCCTTTACCCCAAGACCAAGTTATGGTTCTGCCATATGGCTATGAAAGCATACTTTGATTTCCTTTTGTGATTAATCACAGCTTATCAGCGTATAGACAAAAGGATTCCTTGTGTCGATTTGTGAAAGACAACTTCTTGATTCATTTTGGTAAGAATCTAAATATCTACTTGTTGCTGGGATTTTACACATTGGCCAAATATCCACTGCCTTTAACTAAAATTGACTTTCTAATTGATCAACTTAAATGTCGTTACTTCCAAAACCCAATCAATAGGATCCTTGCAGAAATTCAGAGCATGCCTAGATCCCAATTTCTGTGCCTCTTATATCCACACCTTAAAAATAGTAATTGATAACATAATTTAACTTAGTGATTGTGAATATGTTTATGTCAAGCCCTCATAAGAATTTTACAGAGTATCAGTTAATGACACCTGAACCAAAAGCCCTCTTTTGCAAGAAAGTTTTATGAAAACACACTCAAGCTTTTTCTTGCTGCCCTGCCAAATGTCTGAACAAAAGTCTGAGAAATAAGTTGCCATGCCTAATGCTTACAGTTTCCAATTCCACAGATAATTCCAGATGCAGATGCAGCCCCACAAGATATGCTTAAACTTTTTGTCTACATTCTACCAGATATCCAATTCTAAACACTGAAGAAATGAGTTCAAAATTGATATCTGGGCTTCCCTGGTGGCACAGTGGTTGAGAGTCCGCCTGCTGATGCAGGAGACACGGGTTCATGCCCCGGTCTGGGAGGATCCCACATGCCGCGGAGCGTCTGGGCCCGTGAGCCATGGCCGCTGAGCCTGCACGTCCGGAGCCTGTGCTCCGCAACAGGAGAGGCCACAACAGTGAGAGGCCCGCGTACCGCATAAAAAATAAAAAAAAATCGATATCTAACATCCAGATCTTGAATGTCTATAGATAAGACACCCAGGGTTATCTCACTAAATTTTGCATTTAACAGTTTGTTATCATTCGATCTATTCAAACATATGCCAAAAATCAGAAGGATGTGGTCAAGCAGAGCAGGAAGATGGGTCCCACTGGTGTCAGCGGCTTAGTAGAGATGGGCCTCAGTCCATGTACAGAGGAATATTCTTTGCTGCATGTTCCCATTTCTTAAAAGAGCCAGGTCAGGCTGGACATTGATGATTTTCAGCAGAGTTTGACGAGGGGCCAAAAAGATATAAAACCATAACTCCTGTGTACTAAACTTGGAACTATCAAAAAGCAAAACTGTAGCTCAGGGCAAATTTTCATGACACTCAACAGCTTTTTTTTTTTTTTTAATCTTCTTGGAGTATAGTTGATTTACAATGTTTTGTTAGTTTCAGGTGTATAGTATAGTGATTCAGTTATTCATATACATATATTCATTTCTTTCAGATTCTTTTCCCATATAGATTATTACAGAATATTGAGTAGAACTCCCTGTGCTATGCAGTAGGTCCTTGTTGGTTATCTATTATATATATAGTACTGTGTGTATGTTAATCCCAAGCTCCTAATTTGGTCAGCTTTTAACTCCAGAAGAATACTGAGTGGTGAAAGATCAGAAAAGCTCTGAAGGCTACAGTTAGGGTTGCCAGGTAAAACAAAACATCCAGTTAAATTTGAATTTCAGACAAATATCGAATACATTTTTAGTGTAATCATGTCCCTTGCCACATTGGCAGGAGTATTATTTGCTAAATATGGCAACCCTGGTGATAGGAGACTTTTGTTTTTACTGCTCTCCTGCTCTATAAGGTTTTGAGGGTGAGGGTTTAGCTGTGAGGTGCTAAGACTAAATTGCTCTTCACATGAAAGGGAGAGATATGGATGCCCAGGGTAAAGCTGGGAAGATTAGTGCTAGCTAGGTGAGGGCAGGAAGACAAGCCACTTGGCAGAGGTTTGAGGGGCTTGAGAGAAAGGACACAAGGAAGGGACATGTATGAAATGTTATGGACATTTTCCTGAAGTGTAAAATCCTCCTCCTTTTCCTCTACAAATGCATCAGTAAAATCTACATTGTTCACAATGCATGGGGGTTGGTGTAAGTAGTTCCTTCTAGAGTGAATTATTTCTTTTTTTATTGAAATCTAGTTAATGTACAATGTTGTGTTAATTCTGCTGTACAGCAAAGTGACTCCGTTTTATATATATATACATTTTTCATATTCTTTTCCATTATGGTTTATCACAGGATATTGAATATAGTTCCCTGTGTTGTACAGTAGGACTTTGTTGTCTATCCATCTTATATATAATAGTTTACATCTGCTAACTCCAAACTCCCACTCCATCCCTCCCCCACCCACCCTCCCCCTTGGCAACCACAAGTCTGTTCTCTATGTCTGTGAGTTTGTTTCTAGAGTACGTTCTTTCTTGCTACTAAAGGGTCAATTCCTACTTAAAGTTTGGCACAAATCAGCCAACATACGGATGAAATGAATAATTGGAGAGACTCTTTAAGCAACAGCAAGTCTGCATATGTTTGCATCAGCCTCTAGACTGGCAGGTCTGTAAACCCGACGTGACTAAATGTGAACTAAAATAGAGAAGGTTCTGCTTAGGGCTAGTGGATGATAGCTGAGCATGTATAAAAAGGAGTTTGGACCCAGACCAGACTAAAATCATTAACTAACCACCATAGACAAGGGCTTCACTGATACCCTACCCACAGAAGACTACAACAGTACCTCTACAAGGATTTTATTACTATTATTATTATTAAGAAATATTGGCCTAATGCTATAAAGGTTAAACACCAACATGGCACTGCCAACCCAATACCTTGTGAGTTCACTTTAACTTAGTTAACTAAGTTTTTAACTTGGTATTTGCTTTCTTGATGACTTAACAAGCTTGGCCATTTTACAAACACTCTGTGTCTAATCACTTTATAACAAAATACGTTTACAGAAGTGTAAATGAATTTTGGTAATGTGAAGCAATGAACTACACCAGAAAGCATCTCTGAAATCTTTTTGAATACCAGGTTTCAAAATAAAAACTTGGAAATGTGATTCCATTTTGATGATAAACACCTGCAATAAACTAAGAACATTTTTCCAAACCACTCTCCCAGTTCCATGGAACATCAAAATGCTATGTGATTAGGTTTGGGAGGGTGTTTACTGTTGCTTAAAATGTTTTGTATTATTCAGAGAGAACTTAAGTCAGTGAACCCACACTTGTCAAGCACCCTGTGGACCACCATAGGGGATACTGAAGTTCAGGTGTTTTACTGATTCTTTGTTTTGGACATTGTGCAACTGTTCTGAGTACAGCAGTTTCCATCTATCGTTAACCATGGAAAACAGAGCATGAGATGACACCATCGGTGGTGCAAAAAATCACAGCATGAGTAGTTGATAGAACAGTGCTGGGCACAGAGTGGGTGATAGATAAATACTCATTAAATCAATAAATATTTCTCTATCTTCCCTCTAACTTTAGGAAGAAATATTAATGAAAGAAAAAATAAACTCTAAGTGTATTCTGGAAATAATCTAAAAGACATTGTATATGTGTACGTTCTAAATGCATTTTTGTTCTTTCTAAAGAATATTTTGAAAATAAGGTAAAAGAAATTCCTCTGTCTAAATAGCATTCCTATCTGTGAGTGTTGGTCGGATGTAGAAAATGATGGCTGTATTATTTACAATAGCCAAGACACAGATGCAACCTAAATGTCCATCGACAGATGAATGGATAAAGAAGATGTGGTACATATATACAACGGAATACTGCTCAGCCATGAAAAAGAATGAAATAATGTCATTTGCAGCTATGTGTATGGAACTAGAGATTATCGTATTAAGTGAAGTAAATCAGACAAAGGCAAATATCATATAATATCACTTACATGTGGAATCTAAAATATGATACAAATGAACATATTTACAAAACAGTAACAGACTCACAGTCATAGAAAACAAACATCATTACCAAAGGGGAAAGGGGGCTGGGAGGAATAAATTAGGAGTTTGGGATTAGCAGGTACAAAGTACTACCTATAAAATATATAAACAACAAGGTCCTATTATATAGCTCAGGGAACTATATTCAATATCTTGTAACAAACCATAATGGAAAAGAATATGAAAAAGAATATCTATATAGATATATAGATATAGATATATATGAATCACTTTGCTGTACACCAGAAACCAACACAGCATTGTAAATCAACTATATTTCAATTAAAATTTTTTAGAAAAGAAGAAAAGAGAATGATAGCTGTCATTGTGTGGGTTAGGAAGACTGTGCACACCAAATGTTCTCAGTCTTGTCTGCACATTAGTATAACCTCAGAGGCTTTTTTAAAATTCTGATTTCCAGGCCACATCGCACACCCATTAAATCACAATCTGTGTAACTAGAATCAGACATCTTTTTTTTTTTTTTTTTAAGGAATCTCATCGTGTATTCAAGGCTGAGAATGACTGGCATATACTCTGATTCTCCTCTTTGCCCAAGAAGAGCGTGCATATTACTTTGCTCTAGACAAAGAATGAATAAAAACCCAGCCTCCATTTCTGAGACTCTGGAGCACTGTCCTTCCCTGGCTGAGAACTATTCATCTCCTGCACTGTGTTCCCAACTGGTGGTCACACAAATGATATAATTCCCCAGAAAGGGTGAGGGGCAGAAGGGGAAGTTGAGCAATCTATGTCTCCTCTTCCGACGAGATTCCTCTTATGATGCTCTATTTGACATAAACTTATAAAAGTTAATGTTTAAAAGAAACACAAAAGTACTTTTAGGAAATCTCAATTTGGGGCAGGCAGGGGCAGAGCTTGGAACCACAGCTCTAGTGGTTCTGTATCTATTGGTGCCTGAGTTGACCATGAGTCAGTCACCTGGTAGCATTAATCAACAGGAGGAAGATGAGCCAGATCCACTGTGTTCAAGTCCCCTGAGCACCCACATACGAGGGACGAGACAAAATAGGGAAAAGCTCAGGGAGTTCACATCCTACCCAGTGGAAGATCTTCTGTGCCTCTGCTCTTGTGGTCGCAAGAAACAGAGTCTCACCGGTTGTCTCAAGTCATGAGGGCTCATTAGATGGACACCTGGGGCAGTAAGAGAAATGTCAATTCCAAATCACAAGATGGTCCCACTCAACAACAGCTGATATCAAACCTCTGTCGCTAGGGTAACATGGCTATTCCTCCTGTGTCGGTTTCTACCTTCTCAGCCTTCTTCCCCTCAGTACTGCATCTTTTCTCTACCTCACTATGTATGTTTACTCCAGAACACATTTCCCTATGCCTCTCCATGAACCTTGCTGCTTTTTATCTCTCTCTGGATCTTTTCAGACTTTGCTCCCAAAGCTCAGGAAAATCAGAATCTCTCATGTAGCACCCAGGCATCAGTAACTTTTCAAACTTCCCAGAGGATTCCAGTGTGCAACCAAAGTGGAGAACCATGGCACCAAAAAACAGGGAGTATGTGTAAAGCAAACTGGATTTATGATTACAGCTTTAGCCCAAAATAAAGAAAACTTGAAGATGTTTTCTCCAAATGCCTGAGATTGCTGTTCTCCTCGCATTTTTCTTTTAATTCAGTGTCTCATTTCTCTTTCTATGGAGTATAAATTTATTCATAGACTTCCCTGATTGGCGCAGTGGTTAAGAATCTGCCTGCCAATGCAGGGGACACGGGTTCAAGCCCTGGTCCGGGAAGATTCCCACATGCTTCGGAGCAACTAAGCCCATGCACCACCACTACTGAGCCTGTACACCTAGAGCCCGTGCTCCGCAACAAGAGAAGCCACCACAGTGAGAAGGCCGTGCACCACAACGAGGAGTAGCTCCCGTTCGCTGCAATGAAGACCCAATGAAGCCAAAAATAAAACATAAATAAATAAATAAATAAATTTTAAAAAATAAATTTATTCACATGTATGTTAGTATTTTAACTGTGTTGTATTTAAAGGGAAGCAAAAACTGCCTTAGGAAGCGGTGGTCTCAGTGCAATAACTTCCTGGAGAAACTATTAGGCAAGCTTGATGCTCTCTAATGAGCCAAGACTGCCATCTAGTGGTGAGTTCCAGTGAATTGCAAATACGAGGCTTCTCAACTTTTAACAAAGCTCCTGGGGGAGTGGCTGGTCAATTTCAATAACTCATCTGCCTAAAACAATATGCACCTGTTGGTAAAAGTAGCTTTGCTATTTTCAAGCTGTGTGTGTAAATATCTCCAGGATAAATTACTGATATTGAACTGTACTTGTAAAGGAAAACCAACTTCTTCACTCTGTCAAATAAGAGGGTTTTTCACTGAATTGAGAGGTTATGTGACTGATAAGATGAAACAAATGGTGGTTATTAAATGGTTTATATACATCCCAAGTGAAATGGCTAGCAATAAAACCTTGACTTATAGTGCGGTTTGAACAGCAGACCCTGGAAAGACATGTTCACATCCTAATTCCCAGAATCTGTGAATGTGATCTTATTTAGAAAAAATGTCTCTATTGAAGATGATACAAACAGATGGAGAGATATACCAGTTTCTTGGATTGGAAGAATCAACATTGTGAAAATGACTATACTACCAAAGCAATCTACAGATTCAATGCAATCCCTATCAAACTACCAAGGGCATTTTTCACATAATTAGAACAAAATATTTCACAATTTGTAAGGAAACACAAAAGACCCCGAATAGCCAAAGCAATCTTGAGAAAGAAAAACAGATGGAGGAATCAGGCTGCCTGACTTCAGACTACACTACAAAGCTACAGTAATCAAGACAGTATGGTACTGGCACAAAAACAGACATATAGCTCAATGGAACAGGACAGAAAGCCCAGAGATAAACCTACACACATATGGCCACCTTACCTTTGATAAAGGAGGCAAGAATATACAATGGAGAAAGGATAGCCTCTTCAATAAGTGGTGCTGGGAAAACTGGACAGCTACATGTAAAAGAATGAAATTAGAGCACTCCCTAACACCATACACCAAAATAAACTCAAAATGGATTGAAGACCTAAATGTAAGGCCAGACACTATAAAACTCTTAGAGGAAAACATGGGCAGAACGCTCTATGACATAAATCACAGCAAGATCTTTTTTAACCCACCTCCTGGAGAGAAGGAAATAAAAACAAAACTAAACACATGGGACCTAATGAAACTTAAAAGCTTTTGCACAGCAAAGGAAACCATAAACAAGACGAAAAGACAACCCTCAGAATGGGAGAAAATATATGCAAATGAAGCAACTGACAAAGGATTAATCTCCAAAATTTATAAGCAGCTCATGCAGCTCAATATCAATAAAACAAACTCAATCCAAAAATGGGCAGAAGACCTAAATAGACATTTCTCCAAAGAAGATACACAGATTGTCAACAAACACATGAAAGGATGCTCAACATCACTAACCATCTGAGATATGCATGTCAAAACTACAATGAGGTATCACCTCACACCAGTCAGAATGGCCATCATCAAAAAATCTACAAACAATAAATGCTGGGGAGGGTGTGGGGAAAAAGGAACCCACTTGCACTGTTGTTGGGAATGTAAATTGATACAGCTACTATGGAGAACAGTATGGAGGTTCCTTAAAAAACTAAAAATAGAACTACCATATGACCCAGCAATCCCACTCTTGGGCATATACCCTGAGAAAACCATAATTCAAAAAGAGTCATGTACCACAATGTTCATTGCAGCTGTATTTACAATAGCCAGGACATGGAAGCAACAAAAGTGTCCATCAACAGATGAATGAATGAATGGATAAAGAAGATGTGGCACATATATACCATGGAATATTACTCAGCCATAAAAAGAAACAAAACTGAGTTATTTGTAGTGAGGTGGATGTACCTAGAGTCTGTCATACAGAGTGAAGTAAGTCAGAAAGAGAAAAATAAATACCGTATGCTAACACATATATATGGAATCTAAGGAAAAAAGTGGTTCTGAAGAACCTAGGGGCAGGACAGGAATAAAGACGCAGATGTACAGAATGGATTTGAGGACATGGGAAGAGGGAAGGGTAAGCTGGTACGAAGTGAGAGAGTGGCATGGATTTATATGTACTACCAACTGTAAAAGAGCTAGCTAGTGGGAAGCAGCCACATAGCACAGGGAGATCAGCTCATTGCTTTGTGACCACCTAGAGGGGTGGGATAGGGAGGGTGGGAGGGAGACACAAGAGGGAGGAGATATGGGGATGTATGTATATGTATAGCTGATTCACTTTGTTATAAAGCAGAAACTAACACAACATTGTAAAGCAATTATACTCCAATAAAGATGTTAAAAAAGAAAAAAGGTCTCTGCAGATGTAATTAAGTTAGGATCCTCAGATGAGATCATCCTGAATTATCCAAGTGGGCCCGAAATTCAATGACCTTGTAAGATACACACAAAAAAGAAGAGAAGATACAGGAAGAAGGAGGAACTGGTCATGTGAAGACAGAGGCAGAGATTGGAGGTAATGATGCAGCCACAAGCCAAGGAACGCCTGAAGCCACCAGAAGCTGGAACAGGCAAGGAAGGAATCTTCACTAGAGCCTTTTTTGGTTGTTTTGGTTTTTTTTTTTTTTCCTTTGGGTTTTTCGGCCATGCTGCACAGCATGTGGGATCTTTTTACCCCAACCAGGGATCGAACCCATGACCCCTGAAGTGGAAGCACGGAGTCTTAACCACTGAACCACCAGGGAATTCCCCACTAGAACCTTTAGAGGGAATGTGGCCCTGCTGACACCTTGACTTCAAACTTCTAGCCTCCAGAACTGTGAGAGAAAAAAAATCTCTGCTCTTTTAAGACACCCAGTTTGTGGTCATTTGTTCTAGCAGCCAGAAACTAATATAGCTACTCTTCCTTCCTCTTCAGTATACTTTTCCAGGAAACAAAATTAACATGTTTGGAAATGACCTAGGTACCTAAAGCTCTTTTTGTTTGTTTTTTTGTTTGTTTGTTGTTTACACAGGAGAGAGTGTGAGCTTGACTTGGAGATGCCCCTCCAGGTGAAGTATTACCTTTTGGCCAACAACAGATAGAATTAGAAATGACTTAATGATTTGCTCCAACAGAAGTCAAGGCAAAAAGAGTAAAGCAGAGAATAAACTTTCATGAACATTTGCCCAATTGGATTGGGGAGCCCTCACCCAAACCTGGGACTGGCTTCCAGAAAGAGCCACCTTTAAACACAATACATGTAAATTCATCAGCCTACAATATTATAGAATGCTATCCAATCAGTAGCATGAATACTTCACTGCCTAGCCATTATTTCCAAAAATATTTTGGATATCACAATTTCCATTTCAGAAGTACTCCACTAAAAATACTGAAGTTGTAAGATTTGTCAACTAAAATTCTCTTTCCTAAGAGGGAAAGTGAAGCAACAAGACTTTTGCCTAAATATAGAGATGTATAATCAGAATAACTCACGTGTCAGGTCCAGTTGGGACAACATTGTAAATTCAACAGGAATGTTCATGAACTGCCCATGATGTGAGGTATTTGGAAGGTATGTGAACACAGAAAACAACAATGTCAATACAATTGAACTGGCACATTAATAAAGCTGTCGTTCAGATCAGTGGATAATCTTGTAACTGAATATTTGGGAATCTGGGGGAAGGAAATGTACAAATAATCAAAGGCATCAAATTCCCTTCAGGAAATGTGGTATCCACACATTGTATTACAGGTTTGGTTTTATTGAATAATGCATGAAGAAGTCTGTTTTGAATTATTCACTGACTACGGAGTTGATAAGTAACCACTGAAGAACCATGGGATTAGCCACTAAGTGCCTCTGTTTGATGTCTGATTCAATGAAGGCTATTTTTCCTCTAGGGCATGAGAGGTTCCATGTAATATGATTCAAGTAAGAAGTGCAGATTCTGTGGTCTGCTCACAAAATGGTTCCATTAAATGTGCTGATAGAATTCTGGAGCCCAAGTGTCTAATAATAGGTGGCATTGAGGGCCACACCTGGTTCTGTAGCACTTTGATGTGTCAAAGAGTTAGGTTCTGCCATTTTTCTGCATAAGCATATCCAAACATAACACTACATAAAATATTGAACTATCCTATAGTGTCCTTGGAGCATTTTGGCAAAGAATGAACACCGCCCCTAGGAGATAAGAGTTCTGTCCTTCTTGAATTCATTCCATTATTCTTCATCTATGTTGTTTTCAAAATTTTTAGATACACTGAGAAAGATGGAAGAGAGCAAGAGGTTTATTCAGATAACGGTGGCTCTAATTTATAAATCCATGATAATTATTGATGTAATAGATGAGAAATCTAAAGCTCAGAATGGTTGAGGAACTTCCCCCACCCCCATTGTATAATAAGTAATCATAAGAAAGGTCCTTCTCTTCCAGAGCCTGGCTGATGGCAAAACACTGCCTAATATAAACCTCAAATAAAAGGTTTTCTCATCTACTGACTATTGGCTAAGAGCCTCCCCTCTCCAGTTCCAACTGACTCTTCTAGAGGTTTATTAAAGCCAGGGACTGTGTCTCTTCATCTTTACATCTGCAACACCTAGCATGGGGATCATCCTCTAATAAAGCACTCAGCAAGTGTTTACTGAATGAACACATAAAAGGTACAGAAAAAAAGAGAAGGATTTGGGGAAAAACAATATAGAATAACTCTCGTACCAGAAGCTAGGTCTGCA
This sequence comes from Globicephala melas, assembly GCF_963455315.2. NCBI lineage: Eukaryota > Metazoa > Chordata > Mammalia > Artiodactyla > Delphinidae > Globicephala > Globicephala melas. The sequence continues at coordinate 15,916,964 of NC_083317.1, read as the reverse complement.
GGACCCTAACTATCACCACTCCACGTGTCTCTACCCAGAAGTGCTGACCTGCCAGGCAAGGCACGATGAAAGTTCTGGAAGAAGCAGAGGCAGCTGCAGCAGAAGCAGCGGATCCAGCAGTTCAGCAACCTGTGGGTCCGACTGGAGGAGAGGCTCGCTTGGCCGGACATTGTGGGTGTGCATGCTGGATTTCTCCCAGATGCTTACCGACTAACATGGATGTCCCACCATCCCTTGCAGTGGAAGGTTCCTCCTTGGCGCAGTGAGTGAAGAACATGCAGCAATTGCTAATAGGTTTGGGAAGTGGAGACTCCTTCCTCTCTCCATGAACATGCCATGATCATGTCTAGGGCCACCACTCGACTTCTACCTTAGGATTCAAAATCGGATCAACAGCAGGACTTCAACAGGACTGGGGGAAACAGAGAATCCACTCTTGGAGCGCTCACACAAAGTAGTATGCACATCGGGACCCAGGGGAAGGAGCAGTGACCCCATAGGAGACTGAACCACACCTACTTGCTAGTGTTGGAGGGTCTACTGGAGAGGCGGGGGGTAGCTGTGGCTCACCATGAGGACAAGGACACTGGCAGCAGAAGATCTGGGAAGTACTCCTTGGCGTGAGCCCTACCAGAGTCCGCCATTAGTGGGTAGGCTCCAGTGTTGGGTCACCTCAGGTCAAACAACCAACAGGGAGGGAACCAAGCCCCACCCATCAGCAGACAAGTGGATTAAAGCTTTACTGAGCTCTGCCCACCAGAGCAACAGCCAGCTCTACCCACCACCAGTACCTCCCATCAGGAAAATTGCACAAGCCACTTAGATAGCCTCATCCACTAGAGGGCAGACAGCAGAAGCAAGAAGAACTACAATCCTGCAGCCTGTGGAACAAAAACCACATTCACAGAGAGATAGACAGATGAAAGTTCAGAGGGCTATGTACCAGATGAAGGGACAAGATAAAACCTCAGAAAAACAACTAAATGAAGTGGAGGTAGGCAACCTTCTAGAAAAAGAACTTAGAATAATGATAGTGAAGATGATCCAGGACCTCAAAAAAAGAATGGAGGCAAAGATCAAGAAGATGCAAGAGATGTTTAACAAAGACCTAGAAGAATTAAAGAAAAAAAAAGTGGAAGAATTAAAGAACAAATAAAAAGAGATGAACAATACAATAACTGAACTGAAAAATAAGCTAGAAGGCATCAATAGCAGAATAACTGAGGCAGAAGAATGGATAAGTGACCTGGAAGACAGAATGGTGGAATTCACTGCTGTGGAACAGAATTAAGAAAAAAGAATGAAAAGAAATGAAGACAACCTAAAAGACCTCTGGGACAACATTAAACGCAACAACATTTGCATTATTTGGGTCCCAGAAGGAGAAGAGAGAGAGAAAGGACGTGAGAAAATATTTGAAGAGATTGTAGTGGAAAACTTCCCTAACATGGGAAAGGAAATAGCCACCAAAGTCCAGGAAGTGCAGAGAGTCCCAGGCAGGATAAACCCAATGAGAAACATGCCGAGACACACAGTAATCAAATGGACAAAAATTAAAGACAAAGAAAAATTATTGAAAGCAACAAGGGAAAAACGACAAATAACATACAGGGAGCTCCCATAAGGTTAACAGCTGATTTCTCAGCAGAAACTCTATAAGCCAGAAGGGAGTGCCATGATATATTTAAAGTGATGAAAGGGAAGAACCTACAACCAAGATTACTCTACCTGGCAAGGATCTCATTCAGATTTGATGGAGAAATCAAAAGCTTTACAGACAAGTAAAAGTTAAGAGAATTTAGCACCACCAAACCAGCTCTACAACAAATGCTAAAGGAACTTCTCTAAGTGGGAAACACAAGAGTTGAAAAGGACCTGCAAAAACAAACGAATAACAATTAAGAAAATGGTAATAGAAACATACATATCGATAATTACCTTAAACGTGAATGGATTAAATGCTCCAACCAAAAGACACAGGCTCACTGAATGGATACAAAAACAAGACCCATATATATGCTGTTTACAAGAGGCCCACTTCAGACCTAAGGACACATACAGACTGAAAGTTAGGGGATGGAAAAAGATAATCCATGCAAATGGAAATCAAAAGAAAACTGGAGTAGCAATACTCATATCACATAAAGTAGACTTTAAAATAAAGAATGTTACAAGAGACAAGGAAGGACACTACATAATGATCAAGGGATCAATCCAAGAAGAAGATACAACAATTATAAATATATTTGCACCCAACATAAGAGCACCACAACACATAAGGCAACTGCTAACAGTTATAAAAAAGGAAATCAACAGCAACACAATAATAGTGGGGGATTTTAACACCTCACTTACACCAATGGACAGATCATCCAAACAGAAAATTAATAAGGAATCAAAGGCTTTTAATGACACAATAGACAGCTAGATTTATTTGATATTTATAGGACATTCCATCCAAAAACAGCAGATTAAACTTTCTTCTCAAGTGCCCATGGAACATTCTCCAGGATAGATCACATCTAGGGTCACAAACCAAACCTCAGTAAATTTAAGAAAATTAAAATCATATCAACCAACTTTTCTGACCACAGCGCTATGAGATTAGAAATCAATTAAAGGGGAAAAAAACATAAAAAACACAAACACATGGAGGCTAAACAGTACGTTACTAAATAACCAAGAGATCACTGAAGAAATCAAAGAGGAAATCAAAAAATACCCAGAGACAAATTACAATGAAAACACAATGATTCAAAACCTATGGGATGCATCAAGAGCAGTTCTAAGAGGGAAGTTTATAGCAATACAGGCCTACCTTAAAAAACAAGAAAAATCTCAAATAAACAATCAACCTTACACCTGAGGAACTAGAGAAGAAGAACAAACAATACCCAAAGTAGGTAGAAGGAAAGAAATTATAAAGATCAGAGCAGAAATAAATGAAATAGAAACAAAGAAAAAAATAGCAAAGATAAATAAAACTAAAAGCTGGTTCTTTGAGAAGATAAACAAAATTGATAAACCATTAGCCAGACTCATCAAGAAAAAGAGGGAGAGGATTCAAATCAATAAAATTAGAAATGAAAAAGGAGAAGTTACAACAGACACCGCAGAAATACAAAGCATCCTAAGACACTACTACAGGCAACTCTATGACAATAAAATGGACAACATGGAAGAAATGGACAAATTCTTACAAAGGTATAACCTTCCAAGACTGAACCAGGAAGAAATAGAAAATATCAACAGACCAATCACAGGTAATGAAATTGAAACTGTGATTTAAAATCTTCCAGCAAAAAAAAAGTCCAGGACCAGATGGCTTCACTGGTGAATTCTATCAAACTTTTAGAGAAGAGCTAACACCCATCCATCTCAAACTATTCCAAAAAATTGCAGAGGAAGGAATACTCCCAAACTCATTCTATGTGGCCACCATCACCCTGATACCAAAACCAGACAAAGATAATACAAAAACAAAAATTACAGACCAATATCACTGATGACTATAGATGCAAAAATACTAGCAAACAGAATCCAACCACACATTAAAAGGATCATACACCATGATGAAGTGGGATTTATCCCAGTTTTGTAAGGATTCTTTGGTATATGCAAATCAATCAATGTGATACACCATATTAACAAATTGAAGAGTAAAAAGCATATGATCATCTCAATAGATTCATAAAAACCTTTTGACAAAATTCAACACCCATATATGATAAAAACTCTCCAGAAAGTGGGCATAGAGGAAACCTACCTCAACATAATAATAGCCATATACGACAAACCCACAGCACACATCATTCTCAATGGTAGAAAACTGAAAGCATTTCCTCTATGATCAGGAACAAGACAGGGATGTCCACTATCACCACTGTTATTCAACATAGTTTTGGAAGTCCTAGCCACGGCAATCAGAGAAGGAAAAGTAATAAAAGGAATACAAATTGGAAAAGAAAAAGTAACACTGTCACTGTTTGCAGATGACATGATCTTATACATAGAGAATCCTAAAGATTCAGGATTAACGCATATACATGGATCCTAGAAAAATGGTATAGATTAACCTAAAGATGCCACCAGAAAACTACTAGTGCTCATCAATGAATTTGTTAGAGTTGCAGGATACAAAATTAATGCACAGAAATCTCTTGCATTCCTATACACTAATGATGAAAAATCTGAACTAGAAATTAAGGAAACACTTCCATTTACCATTGCAACAAAAAGAATAAAATACCTAGGAATAAACCTACCAAGGAGAAAAAAGACCTGTATGCAGAGAACTATAAGACACGGATGAAAGAAATTAAAGATGATACAAACAGATGGAGAGATAATACCATGTTCTTGGATTGAAAGAATCAACATTGTGAAAATGACTATACTACCCAAAGCAATTTACAGATTCAATGCAATCCCTATCAAATTACCAATGGCATTTTTTACAGAACTGGAACAAAATGTCGTAAAATTTGTATGAAGACACAAATTATACTGAATAGCCAAAGCAGTCTTGAGGGAAAAAATGGAACTGGAGGAATCAGACTCCCTGACTTCAGACTATACTACAAAACTACAGTAATCAAGACAATATGGTACTGGCACAAAAACAGAAATATGGAACAGGATAGAAAGCCCAGAGATAAGCCCATGCACCTATGGTCAACTAAGCTATGACAAAGGAGGCAAGTATATACAGTGGAGAAAAGACAGTCTCTTCAATACGTGGTGCCAGGAAAACTGGACAGCTACATGTAAAAGAATGAAATTAAAACCCTCCCTAACACCATACACAAAAATAAACTCAAAATGTATTAGAGACCTAAATGTAAGACTGGACACTATAAAACTCTTAGAGGAAAACATAGGAAGAACATTCTTTGACATAAATCACAGCAAGATCTTTTATGATCCACCTCCTAGAGAAATGGAAATAAAAACAAAAATAAACAAATGGGACCTAATGAAACTTAAAAGCTTTTGCAAAGCAAAGGAAACTACAAACAAGACAAAAAGACAACCCTCAGAATGGGAGAAAATGTTTGAAAGTGAATCAACCGACAAAGGATCAATCTCCAAAATATATAAACAGTTCATGGAGCTCAATATTTAAAAAACAAACAACCCAATCAAAAAATGGGCAGAATACCTAAATAGACATTTCTCAAAAGAAGATATACAGATGGTCAAGAAGCACATGAAAAGCTACTCAATATCACTAATTATTAGATAAATGCAAATCAAAACTACAGTGAGGTATCACCTCACATCAGTTAGAATGGGCATCATCAGAAAATCTACAAACAACAAATGCTGGAGAGGGTGTGGAGAAAAGGGAACCCTCTTGCATTGTTGGTGGGAATGTAAATTGATACAACCACTATGGAGAACAGTATGGAGGTTCCTTAAAAAGCCAAAAATAGAATTACCATATGACCCAGCAATCCCACCACTGGGCATATACCCAGATAAAACCATAATTCAAAAAGACACATGCACCCCAATGTTCACTGCAGCATGATTTACAATAGCCAGGTCATGGAAGCAACCTAAATGCCCATCGACAGACGAATGGATAAAGAAGATATTGTACATATATACAATGGAATATTACTCAGCCATAAAAAGGAACAAAATTGGATCATTTGTAGAGACATGGATGGATCTAGAGACTGTCATACAGAGTGAAGTAAGTCAGAAGGAGAAAAACAAATATCGTATATTAACGCATATATGTGGAACCTAGAAAAATGGTACAGATGAACCAGTTTACAGGGCAGAAATAGAGACACAGATGTAGAGAACAAACATATGGACACCAAGGGGGGAAAGTGGCAGGGGGTTTGGTGGTGTGATGAATTGGGAGATTGAGATTGACATATATACACTAATATGTATAAAATGGATAACTAACAAGAAACTGCTGTATGAAAAATAAAATAAAATTCAACAAAAAACATAACAAAGGAGGTAAAAACTTGTACACTGAAAGCTATAAAATGTTGCTGAAAGAAATTAAAGAAGACACAAATAAATGGAAAGACATCCTGTGTTCATTGATTGTAAGACCTAGTATTGTTAAGATGTCCAGATGTCTCAAAGCAATCTACACTTTCAATGCAATCTGTATCAAATTCCCAATGGCATTTTTAATTAATTCTTTTTTAAAAAATATTTTCATTCTTTTATTACAAATCTACATCTTAGAGGAAGTCTGAGAAGTAGATTTGTAGTAAAATCTACTGAATTTATTTTGGAGGTAGAACTTAGATGACACACAGATGGATTGTTTATGGTGGCAGGGAAGAAGGAAGAAGATTCTTGATTTGAGCTTGAATAACTTAGATGGTGGTGTCATTCACTTAGATAGGGTAGACTAGGGGAAGTTTGGGTGGGCATCGAATTCAATGTCCTGCTTTGGTCATGCTAGTTTTGAGATGTCATTTAGAAAGCTATCCAGTGAGCAGTTGGAGATTTGATCCTGTAGCTCAGGGAGAGGTCATGAATATAGACACTACCTTTGGAAATCTTAGATGCAAATGACGTTTAGAGCCCTGAGCTGGATAAGTTTACTTAATCAGGGACCTCAGTTTAGTTCTGGCTTCCTCACACATTTTCTGGCAGTCACAGCTGCAAATACCAGCGAAGGCTTTGTATTAGCTTCCTAAGGCTGCCATAATGAAGTACCACAAACTGGGTGGCCTAGAAAAACAGAAATTTACTGTGTCATGGTTCTGGAGGTTAGAAGTCTCAAATCCAGGAGATGACAGGGCCATGCTCCTTCTGTACCATCTGGGGGAAGATCCCTCCTTGTCTCTTCCTAGTTTCCCATGGTCTCAGGCGTTATTTGTCTGGTGGCCATATAATTTGAATCTTTGCTTCCATCTTCACATGGCCGTCTTCTCCCCATATGTCTCTTCACATAATCTTCTGTTTGTGCATGTCTGTGTCTATGTCCGAGTTTCTCCTTTTTATAAGGACACTAGTCATATTAGACTACAGTTCCACCCTACTCCAGTGTGATCTCATCTTAACCTAACTAACTATGTCTTCAATGACCCTATTTCTAAATAAAGTCGTATTCATTCTGAGTTACCTGGAGTTAGGATGTCAACATATCTTTCCTGAGGATACACAATTCAACTCATAACATGCTCCTACAAGGATTTCTACCAGTCTTACAGAGTTAAAAGGATATTCTTAAGTTGGAACCATATTATATATGATTGTATATGACATTTTACATTAACAGGAATATTAAATGTATTAAACCATTGCATTATTCACCTGTTCTGAATAATTATCTATCCTGACAACATTGCCCTTAGAAAGTAAATGCAGAACACTTCAGAACATCACACACTGATCAGGACTCTCAGTGTGGAGGCACAGGGATGTAATTCCTGAAAAACACACTTGGATTCCATGAATACAGTACTTTACCAAATTTGTAGAAAATAGTCAAAGAGCTGACTCATGTTTCTGGATTTTTGGAAATCCAGACACTATGCCACAGTACATATTGATGTATGTACTCAAAAAAAAAATGAGGGAAAAGAGCTCACAAAACTGCTGAAGATTTGGAGTAGGCAGAAACACTATGTACTGGCTGAGATCTTGGGTCGCCTCAATTTCAACATTCTGCCAGAGGTTTTGCTTGTTTCAGCGTCATGTCATTTTTCACAGTTGTACACTTTTAAAGCATGTAGCACCTCTAAATACACTATTTTCAGAGGTAAGGAAGCAGAAATTTTAAATAAAACAATGTAAAGTTATGTAGAAGCGTCCATGGAGACATTAACGAGCTGAAAGATTCTAGGACTTGGGACCGTGTTTTGTTTGAGAAACACCTCAGCTGATGGAAGCCTCCAAATTCTTGACAAGCTTTGTTGATTAGAAATGGCTAGTTGTAATTCCCAAACTTTTTTTCCCTTATAGAGGTATGGCTAGAGATTATTAAGAAATATGATATGGAACTCATTAGTTCATCTTTTTGCTCAAGCTACTGAGCAAAATCTTATCATATAATAATCAATAGTATAATTCAAGAGACTCTATGATGCTGGGTCCTAGAGGCAGGTGATGAGAAGAAAAAAAAGGCATCGGGGAGCTAGAGCTGCTATGGACATGGCAGTGAAACCACTGTTGCAAGCACAGAGTGCAAATAGAGTTTCACTGGCCCGTGGCATCACCTAGGGATGAAGTTGGCTTTGAAGCCAACTTCCTTGAGACTGAACACATAGCTCTACCTTGTGTCAGTTGGGTGTCCTAACAAATTGTTTAATTTCTTCGTGCTTCAATTTTCTTGCTTTTGCAAGATGAGAACAATGACAATCTTTTTACATCATTGGAACCAAGAATAAATTTCATTAAAAACACAGATTCCTGGGTCCCAACCCTGGTTGTCACTAAATATACAGAGTAGTTTGAGAAACATGAATTACATACAGTATGTAAAGTACCTAGAATAGGGCATGTGGCATAACAGGCACTCAGTGAATGTTGGTTATCTTTCCACCTCTTCCCTTATCAAGTATGTAAAGATGAAGGAAATGTGTCACGTAATGTGGTCACAGCTGAGCAAGGTAATGGAATCATTCTATCAGTATCTCTCTAACTCCTAATTATCAAGTGTTCTGAGCGATAAAATGTTTGGATAGGGTTACTGGTTTATGATCTACCAGTCAATCAAGTGCCATGACCTCTTCAGCAAATTAATATATTTTTGGAGGTTAATTTGAGTTTATTTTGAGACTTTCTAGTCACTTCTATGGGTTTGTTTCTTCTTGTGCTCATATCTTACTGCTTTAATTATTAAGATCAACCCCATGACCCATAACAACATCTAGCAAGAAAGAAAAATCCATGCCAATAAGGACAATCTTTTTGTCTTAATGTCCTGATAGCTTCAGTTAAGGACATAAAAGTACAGTGTGAGCAGATTTGTGTAAAGATTTTTTTTCTGGTAGAAGCTGACTCATAGCAGTAGAAAGTAGAAAGAGAATAATGAGTGTAATTGTTTATCCTGTGTGTCAACTTGGCTACTCTATGGCCCCCAGTTGTCTGGTCAAACATCAGTCTAGACATTGCTGTGAAAGTAGTTTTTAGATGTGATTAACATTTACAGTCAGTGGACTTTGAGAAAAGCATATTACCCTCCATAGTGTGTGCGGACCTTATCCAATCAGTTGAAGGCCTTAAGAAAAAGACTGAAGTTTCCTGGAGAAGAAGGGATTTTATTTTACTTTGGCCACACCATGCGGCATGCAGGATCTTCGTTCCCCAGCCAGGGATCGAACCTGTGCCCCCAGCAGTGGAAGCGAGGAGTCCTAACCACTGTGCCGCCAGGGAAGTCCCAAGAAGAAGGAATTTTAACTCACAATTGCAACATAGAAAGCCTACTTAAGTTTCTAGCCTGTCTAGCCTGCCCTATTTTGGACTCAAGACTACAATGTCAACTCTTACCTGAATTTCCAGCCTGCTGGCTTGCCCTATATCTTTTGGACTTTCCAGCTCTCATAATTGCATGAGTCAGTTCCTGAAAATAAATCTCTCTGTCTATATATATCCTATTTATTCTGCTTCTCTGGAGATTCCTGACTGAAACACTGAGGGAACTAAGTGAAAGCTGTGATCAGACTTCTTTAAAGAAACCTAATATTTCCTACTAGTGCCATGCCCCCACCTGTTCAGTTGATTAATGAATGTTTAGAATGTACCCCATGTGCTCAGAACATTTTTGTCAGTTTTACTATGTGATTACAGTTTTACTATCAACGGTACAGATCAGGACCACCCAAATGAAGAGACACATAGAGTAAGTTCTGGGTCCCGAACACAGACCTTCCAGGTCCTCTCCCTGCCTCTACCAAATTTCAAAAAAGATTCTATTATAGCTTTGTTTTATCTAGACTTTTTTAGTGCTTGCATTGGTTTGTCTGTCACAACACTGAGCAATCCAAGATTGTGTAGTTTGAGAATTTCACATGTAAGTAAGCATAAGATGCGTAAGTCTGGTGTTTATATAAGTGCCACTGCTTTAAAACAAAGGGGCCTGCTTGAAAGCAAGAGGCAGATAACTCATACATGGTGATAGTGTTGTGATTTCCCAACCAATTGTAGGTCTGGACCAATGAATACAACCATGAGGAGTTTCCCTGTCTTGGAAAATACTATTGTACATAACCACGGCATGCTATGCATAAAACGCAATGGACAAAGCTATGATGTGAATCTCAGAGGGTACACTGCTAAACTCAAGTGTTCTTGGAAAATACTATCACTTGAAGAATCAAGAAAAATGAGTGTCAGGTTATTTGATTGAAACTGGGCTTTCTCATCACTGAACCACAAAAGAAGGAGACTCACAAGAGAATATTCCAAATCTGGGCATGCACAACTTTATACTTGATCAAAATCAAGCTGTCCAGTTTTGTATAAATAAAGCTACCAACATAGAAATGAGATGATACCTAAAAATGATGTTTTCTACATTAAAAACACCTTTGAAAACCTCATAGGGCTTTTCAAACCTTCAAGAATTCAACACCGAGTTGGTTATCACAATACTGCAGAGAGTTTAGAACTGTAATTTTACATAAGGAGACCAAGTTTAGTGCAGTGGCTTTCACAGTTTTTTTTTGAAAACTATGAGCCTTTTGTCTAAAAAGCTTTACAAATGAGGTCAGGGGGTGGGGGGTATCAATGCAGAAAATAGACCAAAATGAATTACTCTGAATGAAGGGATCTGGGTCTTGGAACCCAGGTTCTTGGTCATGCCACCTTGCTCTTCCATTTCTCGGGAGATGCCATGGAATTTGGAACTTCTAGTTCAGCGTTTACAATCTTAGGACAGCACTCAAGTTAGGGGTCCAGCAGTTAGGCAAAGCATTTTAAAAGATTCTCTAAGGAAAAGCTCAAGCATCTCAACTCACTGGGTGAGAGACTAGGCAGCCTTTTGCTGGAAGAGATACGCTGGCTCCAGGACCAGCTGCACCTCTAGCTATAAGAGCAGTGGCAATGAGAGATGTGATGGAGATTTGTGTCCTCAGCACAGTCCTTGGCACAAAGCCATCCACAAAAATCAGCTATTACTATTGCTGCTATGACTGCCATCACTCTGCCACTGCCATTGTTTTCCTGTCCAGGCCCCCCAAAAGCAAAGAGTGAGATCAAAAGGAAAAATGACACCAGTCCCCTTATTTTAGTTCCCATCTACATTCCAAAGTTCCAAAATTTATTGCTGATACAGCAATAAAAATAAATGAATAAGAATAATTGGTCCCATCTGTCCAGTTATTAGCATTCTGTCTACCTGTAAAGTAACTGCTGAACATACAGTATCTCACTTTATTCTCACAGCAACTCTACGAGGTAGGTACTTTTATTATCCCCATTTTAAGGATGAGGAAACCGAGTCCCAGAGAGGTCAATTAAATTGCCCACAGTCACAGAGCTACCAAGTGAAAAAAGTAGGACTAAGCATTCTGTTTATATTGTGATTGTTTGGGGATTTCATCCAGGAAGGGTCAAGAGGGATTGAGATGGTGGTTTTTAACACCTCACCCAAAACCGTGCCCTGAGGTTTACACACTCAAGAACCTCTCTATCCCAAGTGTGCAGAGAAGCTCTGGCATTGGGAAGCTGCGGCTTGATGAGCAAAGAGGAGGCAACTCAAGCTGGGAGAGCAGAAGAATGGTTTTGGAATGCTCCAGATGGTTTCCAGAAAAACAGGCTCGCTTTCCTTGGTGAGTGATCCTCTGGACTGGCTGTTGGCAGAAACTAAGCCTAAGAGAAGGCAGGGTTCATGGTGCTCCAGGCAGAAAGCCACGAAGAATGGGGGCTGGGAAATGTTTGCTGGGCATCAATCAGGTTAAAAACACAGATAGAAGGGCTTACCTGGTGGCGCAGTGGTTGAGAGTCCGCCTGCCGATGTAGGGGACACGGGTTCGTGCCCTGGTCTGGGAGAATCCCACATGCCGTGGAGCGACTGGGCCCGTGAGCCATGGCCGCTGAGCCTGCACGTCCGGAGCCCGTGCTCTGCAACGGGAGAGGCCACAACAGTGAGAGGCCCGCGTACCGCAAAAAAAAAGAACACAGATAGAAGTCAACAGAACTCTTGGTTGTCTATATCAGGTCCAAATGCTCCTTGAAGGCTTTCAGTAGTTCCTTCTGCACCCACACATCACAGAATCCCTTATTTTACCTTGACTATCAGGCAGTGCCTTTTTATCTGCCACCCATCACATCCTGCATTACACTAGCCATTTTTCTTCAGTCTTATGAAGTTGGCTTTTATTTTCTTGTGTCTCTTTCAAGCTTTTAGCTCCCACTCAAGTCATTTCTCCCAAACTCTTTAATATTCAGAATTGGATTTTTAAGTCTCTAAGTTCCTCTTTTTCTTTTTAAAACTTATCATGAAAGCCTCTTCCTAGCTGACTCCCTTGCCTGACACCATCGCTCACCTCCTGTCCTTCCTGTGCCCCTTCAGGACAGGGGCACCATGTGCATTCGACAGTGAGGATGGCATTGGCCTTGATGAAGAGTTAGTGTCCACAGATTGTTGGTGGTGATTTCTGCAAGGAGTGCATAAAACAACACTATCTTGACTTCCAAGGCAGTTTACCAACTCCACAGCTCTACTGGGAAAAAGATACATTTTTCAACCTGGAAATTTCAGAAGGACCAAACAATGGCCTAGGGAATATTTAGGGGCCACAACAAAACTCAGGGTAAACCAAAAATATAAATAAATAAAATAGAAAAAAATTTAAATCACTTAAAAGAAAACTTTGTCTAACTCCGAGTTCTCACTGCTGAGGGCCTGGCTTCTATCCCTGGTCGGGGAACTAAGTTCCCACACACTGCACAGCATGGTCAAAAAGAAGAAAAGAAAAGACCAAAAAAAAAAAAAAAAGAGATGCAGGAATTCTTTCAGGGCAATGAGGAGTAATTAGAGCTCTCTTGTGGAACTGTGTAAACTGTAACACTATAATTTTTAATCTTCAAAAAGAAAATCCCAATATAAAAATCATCAATGTAAAGGAAAAAGTGAAATAAAGTACTAATTATGCTCCCAAAAAATAACACTTTACCTAATAACCTATAATGGAAAAGAACCTGAAAAAGAATGTGTGTGTGTGTGTGTGTGTGTGTGTGTGTATGTATAACTGAATCACTTTGCTGTATACCTGAAACTAACACAACTCTGTAAATTAAATATACTTCAATAAAAAATTTAAAAACTAAAAAACCCCAAAACTTTGTCTAAAGTTTATATGGAAGAGCCTTTAATATTATCTTTCACATCCAAGGTAACCACCAACCTTTAAACAAACTGTTCATCACTTCCTAAATCAGGTTTATTTTATATATATATATATATATATATGTATATTTTTATCACATTTCAAGTAAACCTTCAATACCACTTGAGGGTAACTTATTTTGGTCAAATACTTAAACATTACAAAATCCTAGAAACTTCCTTCTTGATCAGCCTCTAAGTTCCCAAAAGTAGGTCTCAAATTCATTTGGTATTTACTGAACATTGGGCTTCTTTTAATGTATTTTACGAATGAACATGATTGGAATGCTTGTAAATGATTGATAGCTCGATATGGAAATGGCAAATACTCCTGAAATGTTCTATATTATTTTTTTTTGAATTTTGGAATTTTATTTTATTTATTTTTTTATACAGCAGATTCTTATTAGTTATCCATTTTATACATATTAGTGTATACATGTCAATCCCAATTACCCAATTCATCACAACACCAAGCCCCCCCGCTCCCTGCCACTTTTCCCCTTTGATGTCCATACGTTTGTTCTCTACATCTGTGTCTCTATTTCAGCCCTGCAAACCGGTTCATCTGTACTATTTTTCTAGGTTCCACATATATGCGTTAATATACAATATTTGTTTTTCTCTTTCTGACGTACACCACTCTGTATGACAGTCTCTAGATCCATCCACGTCTCTACAAATGACCCAATCTTGTTCCTTTTTATGACTGAGTAATATTCCATTGTATATATGTACAATATCTTCTTTATCCATTCATCTGTCGATGGGCATTTAGGTTGCTTCCATGACCTGGCTATTGTAAATCGTGCTGCAATGAACATTGGGGTGCATGTGTCTTTTTGAATTATGGTTTTCTCTGGGTATATGCCCAGTGGTGGGATTGCTGGGTCATAAGGTAGTTCTATTTTTAGTTTTTTGAGGGACCTCTATACTGGTTGTATCAATTTACATTCCCACCAACAGTGCAAGAGTGTTCCCTTTTCTCCACACCCTTTCCAGCATTTGTTGTTTGTAGATTTTCTGATGATGCCCATTCTAACTGGTGTGAGATGATACCTCATTGTAGTTTTGATTTGCATTTCTCTAATAATTAGTGATGTTGAGCAGATTTTCATGTGCTTTTTGGCCATCTGTGTATCTTCTTTTGAGAAATGTCAATTAGATCTTCTGCCTATTTTTTGATTGGGTTGTTTATTTTTTTAATATTGAGCTGCATGAGCTGTTTATATATTTTTGAGATTAATCCTTTGTCCACTGATTCGCTTGCAAATATTTTCACCCATTCTGAGGGTTGTCTTTTCGTCTTGTTTGTAGTTTCCTTTGTTTTGCAAAAGCTTTTAAGTTTCATTAGGTCCCATTTGTTTATTTTTGGTTTTATTTCCATTTCTCTAGGAGGTGGATCAAAACAGATCTTGCTGTGATTTATGTCACAGAGTGTTCTTTAAGAGTTTTATAGTGTCCAGTCTTACATTTAGGTCTCTAATCCATTCTGAGTTTATTTTTGTGTATGGTGTTAGGGAGGGTTTTAATTTCATTCTTTTAGATGTAGCTGTCCAGTTTACCCAGCATTACTTATTGAAGAGACTGTCTTTCCTCCATTGAATATCCTTGCCTCCTTTGTCATAGCTTAGTTGACCATAGGTGCTTGGGTTTATCTCTGGGCTTTCTATCCTGTTACATTGATCTATATTTCTGTTTTCGTGCCAGTACCATATTGTCTTGATTACTATAGCTTTGTAGTATAGTCTGAGTCAGGGCGTCTGATTCCTCCAGCTCTGTTTTCTTCCCTCAAGACTGCTTTGGCTATTCAGGGTCTTTTATGTCTCTATACAACTGTTAAGATTTTTTGTTCTAGTTCTGCAAAAAGTGCCATTGGTAATTTGATAGGGATTGCATTGAATCTGTAAATTGCTTTGGGTAGTATAGTCATTTTCACAATATTGATTCTTCCAATCCAAGAACATGGTATATCTCTCCATCTGTTGGTATCATCTTTAACTTCTTTCATCAGTGTCTTATAGTTCTCTGCATACAGGTCTTTTGTCTCCCTAGGTAGGTTTATTCCTAGATATTGTATTCTTTTTGTTGCAATGGTAAATGGGAGTGTTTCCTTAATTTCTCTTAAGATTTTTCATCATTAGTGTATAGGAATGCAAGAGATTTCTGTGCATTAATCTTGTATCCTGCAACTTTACCAAATTCATTGATGAGCTCTAGTAGTTTTTTGGTGGTATCTTTAGGATTCTCTGTGTATAGGATTATGTCATCTGAAAACAGTGACAATTTTACTTTTTCTTTTCCAATTTGTATTCCTGTTATTTCTTTTTCTTCTCTGATTGTTGTGGCTACGACTTCCAAAACTATGTTGAATAACAGTGGCAATAGTGGACATCCTTGTCTTGTTCCTGATCTTAGAGGAAATGCTTTCAGTTTTTCACCATTGAGAATGATGTGTGCAGTGGATTTGTCATATATGGCCTTAACTATGTTGAGGTGGATTCCCTCTATTCCCACTCTCCGGAGAGTTTTTATCATAAATCGGTGTTGAATTTTGACAAAAGATTTTTCTGCATCTATTGAGATGATCATATGTTTTTTACTCTTCAATTTGTTAATATGGTGTATCACCTTGATTGATTTGCTTATACTGAAGAATCCTTGCATCCCTGGGATAAATCCCACTTGATTATGGTGTATGATCCTTTTTATGTGTTATTGGATTCGGTTTGCTAGTATTTTGTTGAGGATTTTTGCATCTATAGTCATCAGGTTTATTGGTCTGTAATTTTCTTTTTTTGTAGTATCCTTGCCCGGTTTTTTTATCACGGTGAAGATGACCCCATAGAATGAGTTTGGGAGTGTTCCTCCCTCTGCATTTTTTTGGAAGAGTTTGAGAAGGATAGGTGTTAGCTCTCCTCTAAATATTTGATAGAATTCACCTGTGAAACCCTGTGGTCCTGGGCTTTTGTTTGTTGGAAGATTTTTTATCACAGTTTCAATTTCATTACTTGTGATTGGTCTATTCATATTTTCTATTTCTTCCTGGTTCAGTCTTGGAAGGTTATACCTTTTTAATAATTGGTCCATTTCTTACAGGTTGTCCATTGTACTGGCATAAAGTTGCTTGTAGTAATCTCTCATGATCTTTTGTATTTCTGCAGTGTCAGTTGTTACTTCTCCTTTTTCATTTCTAATTCTATTGATTTGAGTCTTCTCCCTTTTTTTCTTGATGAGTCTGGCTAATGGTTTATCAATTTTGTTTATCTTCTCAAAGAACCAGCTTTTAGTTTTATTGATCTTTGCTATCATTTCCTTCATTTCTTTTTCATTTATTTCTGATCTGATTTTTATGATTTATTTCCTTCTGCTATCTTTGGGGTTTTTTTTTCTTCTTTCTCTAGTTCCTTTAGCTCTATGGTTAATTTGTTTACTTGAGATTTTTCTTCTTTCCTGAGTTAGGCTTGTATTGCTATAAACTTCCCCCTTAGAACTGATTTTGCTGCATCCTATAGGTTTTGGATCATCGTGTTTTCATTATCATTTGTCTCTAGGTATTTTTTGATTTTCTCTTTGATTTCTTCAGTGATCTCTTGGTTATTTAGTTCTGTATTGTTTAGCCTCCATGTGTTTGTGTTTTTTACCTTTTTTTCCCTGTAACTGATTTCTAATCTCATAGCATTGTGTCAGAAAAGAAGCTTGATATGATTTCAATTTTCTTAAATATACCAACGCTTGATTTGTGATATAAGATGTGTTCTATCCTGGAGAATGTTCCATTTGCACTTGAGAAGAAAGTTTAATCTGTTTTTGGATGGAATGTCCTATAAATATCAATTAAATCTAGCTGGTCTGTCATGTCATTAAAACCTTATGTTTCCTTATTAATTTTCTGTTTGGATGATCTGTCCATTGGTGTAAGTGAGGTGTTAAAGTCCCCCACTATTACTGTGTTACTGTTGATTTCCTTTTTTATAACTGTTAGCAGTTGCCTTATGTGTTGAGGTGCTCTTATGTTGGGTGCAAATATATTTATAATTGTTGTATCTTCTTCTTGGATTGATCTCTTGATCGTTATGTAGTGTTCTTCCTTGTCTCTTGTAACATTCTTTATTTTAAAGTCTACTTTATGTGATATGAGTATTGCTACTCCAGCTTTCTTTTGATTTCCATTTGCATGGAATATCTTTTTCCAACCCCTAACTTTCAGTCTGTATGTGTCCCTAGATCTGAAGTGGGCCTCTTGTAGACAGCATATATATGGGTCTTGTTTTTGTATCCATTCAGCGAGCCTGTGTCTTTTGGTTGGAGCATTTAATCCATTCATGTTTAAGGTAATTATCGATACGTATGTTCCTATTACCATTTTCTTAATTGTTATTCGTTTGTTTTTGCAGGTCCTTTTCAACTCTTGTGTTTCCCACTTAGAGAAGTTCCTTTAGCATTTGTTGTAGAGCTGGTTTGGTGGTGCTAAATTCTCTTAGCTTTTGCTTGTCTGTAAAGTTTTTGATTTTTCTGTCAAATCTGCATGAGATCCTTACCAGATAGAGTAATCTTGGTTGTAGGTTGTTCCCTTTCATCACTTTAAATATATCATGGCCCTCCCTTCTGGCTTGTAGAATTTCTGCTGAGAAATCAGCTGTTAACCTTATGGGAGCTCCCTTGTATGTTATTTGTCATTTTTCCCTTGTTGCTTTCAATAATTTTTCTTTGTCTTTAATTTTTGTCCATTTGATTACTGTGTGTCTCGGCATGTTTCTCATTGGGTTTATCCTGCCTGGGACTCTTTGTGTTTCCTGCACTTCGGTGGCTATTTCCTTTCCTATGTTAGGGAAGTTTTCCACTACAATCTCTTCAAATATTTTCTTATGTCCTTTCTCTCTCTCTTCTCCTTCTGGGATGCCTATAATGCAAATGTTGTTGCACTTAATTTTCCCAGAGGTCTTCATTTGTTTTCTTTTTTCTTTTTTTTTTTTTTCTTTTTTTGGCCTTATTCTATTCCATGGTTGTGAATTTCAGCTTTCTGTCTTCCAGGTCACTTATCCATTCTTCTGCCTCAGTTATTCTGCTATTGATTTCTTCTAGTGTATTTTTCATTTCAGTTATTGTATTGTTCATCTCTGTTTGTTTGTTCTTTAACTCTTCTAGGTTTTTATTCTTTAATTCTTCTAGGTCTTTGTTAAACATTTCTTGCATCTTCTTGATCTTTTCCTCCATTCTTTTTATGAGGTACTGGATCATCTTCACTATCATTATTCTAAATTCTTTTTCTAGAAGGTTGCCTATGTCCACTTCATTTTGTTGTTTTTCTGGAGTTTTATCTTGTTCCTTCATCTGGTACATAGCCCTCTGCCTTTTCATCTTGTCTATCTCTCTGTGAATGTGGTTTTTGTTCCACAGGCTGCAGGATTGTAGTTCTTCTTGCTTCTGCTCTCTGCCCTCTGGTGGATGGGGCTATCTTAGAGGCTTGTGCCCCTCCTTAGTTATGTTTATTTCTACATATTTTATTATTGTGATCCTTTTGTAAATGGCATTGTTTTCCTAATTTCCTCTGGGGATTGTTCATTGTTATTGTATAAAAACACAACTGATTTTTGTATGTTTATTTTGTATCCAATAAATTTATTGAATTATTTTATTAGTTATTACATTTTTTTGGTGACTCTTTAGGGTTTTCTACATATAAGATCATATCATCTAAAAACAGATCATTTTATTTCTTCTCTCTGAGTTGCTTGACTTTTATTTCTTTTTCTTGCCTAATTGCTCTGGCTGTGACTTCCAGTACCACGTTGAATAGAAATGATGAAGGCAGTCATCCTTACCTTGTTCCTGAGCATGAAAGAAAAGCTTTCAGTCTTACAACATTGATCTTATAAAGCATTGGTATTTACAGTATATTTACTGTGCATTTTTCATATATGGCTTTTATCATATTGAAGTAGTTATCCTCTATTTCTATTTTGTTAAATGTTTTTCTCATGAAATGGTGTTGAATGTTGTCAAATGCTTTTTCTACCTCAATTAAGATGATAATGTATTTCTTTGCTTAATTCTGTTAATGTGGTGTAAGAGACTGCTTTATTTTCATATGTTAAGCCATCTTTGCATTCAAGGAATAAATCCCATTTGTCATGGTGTGTGATCTTTCTAATGTGGTGTTAAACTTGGTTTGCTAGTATTTTGTTGAGGATTTTTGAATCAATGTTCATAAGGGATACTGCTCTGTAGTTTTCTTGTAGCATCTTTTTCTGGCTTTGATATCAGAGTAATGCTGGCCTCACAGAATGGGTTAAGAAGTGTTCCCTCCTCTTCAATTTTTTGGAAGAGTTTGAGGAGAATTGATGTTAACTATTTTTTAAATATTGGGTAAAATTCACCAGTGAAGCCATAAGATCCAAGGTTTTTCTTTGTTGGGAGGTTTTTATTACATTTTTAATCTCCTTATTGGTTATAGATTTATTCACATTTTCTATTTCCTCATGATTCATTCCTGGTAGGTTTTGTGTTTCTAGGGGTTTGTCCATTTCATCTAGGTTATCTGATTTGTTGGCAAACAAATTGAACATCAGTTAGTTGTTCAATATGTTATTCTTTTTGGTGTTATTGTAAATTGTTTTTATTTCACTTTCTGATTATTTACTGCTATTATTATATATGAATAAAACTGATTTGCTAACATTAGCATTGTATCCTGTGAACTTGATAAATTTACTTATGTATTCTAATGGTTAGTTTATAGATTCCTTAAGATTATCTATGGGAACAATCCTGTTATCTTCAGAGATAGTTCTACTTCTTCCTTCTGATCTTAGTCTTTTACCTAAATGTATTTTAACTGATTTGAATTTAATAATTTTAATTATGAAAATGTTATTTTTAATGTTTGCCAAGATGTTATTTTTAAAGCACTCAAGGACAACAGATTAAAACTGTCATTTTTTTTTTCTGGCTTTGGATAAATAACATTTACTTTATCATAGTTTTGTTAAGGAACTGTACTGGTTTTGAACTCTTAAATCAACCTACAATCAAAGTAGACAAAACATAATTATGGTACAGAATACAAAATAAACATTATCTCCCCTAACAAAGGCCCAGTTAACAGCTCTTGGAGAGTGAGTGTAGAAATAGAGATGACAAGAAATATAAATCTGATTTTTAAAAATGTGCACTTAATTATATGACATATTTACACTGTAACTGACAGAAGGACTGTCTAAAATTGGGAAGAGGCCTGAGAGAAGAGAGGGAGTTGGTTCAGGTGACCTAAATTTTAAAATTTCAAATCAGAGGATTACTAGAAACTGTGTCAAAATTATTTTAAGATGAAAGAAATAGCAGAATAGGCTTTGAATGAGCATTTTGGTGGTAACAACCTGAACTAAAAACAGAAAGTTAAAGAGTTGGGGAGGGAATTGAGGTGTGCAGGGACTGTGCCTCTCCCTGTGCATTCATGTACCTTCCTGTTTTTCTTTGCTGTATGTGTATTACTTCGCTAGATATTAAAACATTATGAAAAAATGTATCTCAACCTAAAAAAATTATGAAATTGAAATTACCTCTTAGTAGTTGTATTTCTACCCAGCTCACATTTCTCAACACTTGAGCTCACCATTCCCACACACAATACCATCATGTTACTGTTGGCACCATGTGGGCTTCTTCCATGGTGATAATTCCAAATTCTCTTGACCTCTAATCACTTTCTAGCTGAAAGCAGGCATGTTGACTTCTCGAATCCTGGAAGGAAGGTGACAACCACCGCTTATCTGAATCCTTGTAGGGAACGACAGTCTCTGCTCATATGATGGTTTCCCAAAATGGTTAGTGACAGCAAGAGCCATTATACTACTGCCTGTTTGGAATCAAGAGCCAGCTCCACTGTTGGGTTAATAATGAGGTTATTTTGCTTTACTTTGGTGCATACCAGTGTCCCTGCAGCTGAACGATATATTCTAAGTGTCTCAAGATCATTATAACCATTTATGCAGACCACTCGTGTACCAAAAATAATCAATTACAGAAGCATCACTGAGGTTGTGGCTGAATGTTTTTTGTTGTTGTTTTTTTTTATTAATCAAATGTTTATGTACTCTCTTCCTAGTATGGTAATAAAGTAGAATAAGATTCTGTCCTGGATGAATTGTCCTAATGTAATGGACAGTACTCCTATAGAAGTGACATGTAATTTGTGACTTCAAAAGGTGGAAGGGATTGCTGATAAGTAATGTGAACTGAAGAAATGTTTTTGGAGAACAAGACATCTGAACTGGCCTTTGAAGAAAAGGTAGTATTCAGATTAATGGTAGGCAGGATACAGGAATAGAGTAAGGGTACCAAAGGAGAGATTCACAAAATATGTTTCAAAGGTAGAAACAGAGACCAAATCAGACTGCTGTGAGGAGTACTAGAACCTAACGACAGAAGGTTTCAAATGACAGTATACTTCTTCAAGAAGTGATGCTGGGAAAACTGGACAACTACATATAAAAGAATGAAATTAGAACACTTCTTAACACCAAACACAAAAATAAACTCAAAATGGATTAAAGACCTAAATGTAAGGCCATACACTATCAAACTCTTAGAGGAAAACATAGGCAGAACACTCTAGGACATAAATCACAGCAATATCCTTTCTGACCCACCTCCTAGAGAAAGGGAAATTTAAAAAAAAAATAAACAAATGGGACCTAATGAAACTTAAAAGTTTTTGCACAGCAAAGGAAACCATAAACAATACGAAAACATAACCCTCAGGATGGGAGAAAATATTTGCAATGAAGCAACTGACAAAGGATTAATTTCCAAAATTTACAAGCAGCTCATGCAGCTCAATATCAAAGAAACAAACAATCCAATCCAAAAGTGGGCAGAAGACCTAAATAGACATTTCTCCAAAGAAGATATACAGATTGCCAACAAACACATGAAAGGATGCTCAACATCACTAATCATTAGAGAAAAGCAAATCAAAACTACAAGAGGTATCACTTCGCACCAGTCAGAATGGCCATCATCAAAAAATCTACAAACAATAAATTCTGGTGAGGGTGTGGAGAAAAGGGAACACTCTTGCACCGTTAGTGCGAATGTAAGTTTTACAGCCACTATGGAGAACAGTATGGAAGTTCCTTAAAAAACTAAAAAAAGAACTACCATATGACTCAGCAATCCCACTCCTGGGCAAACACCCTGAGAAAACCATAGTTCAAAAAGAGTCATGTACCACAATGTTCATTGCAGCTCTATTTACAATAGCCAGGATATGGAAGCAACCTAAGTGTCCATCAACAGATGAATGGATAAAGAAGATGTGGCACATATACACAATGGAATATTACTCAGCCATGAAAAGAAACAAAATTGAGTTATCTGTAGTGAGGTGGATGGATGAAGAGTCTGTCATACAGAGTGAAGTAAGTCAGAAAGAGAAAAACAAATACCATATGCTAACACATATATATGGAATCTAAAAAAAAAAAAAAAGTTCATGAAGAACCTAGGGGCAAGACGGGAATAAAGATGCAGATGTAGAGAATGGACTTGAGGACACGGGGAGAGGGAAGAGTAAGCTGGGACAAAGTGAGAGAGTGGCATGGACATATATACACTACCAAATGTAAAATAGATAGCTAGTGGGAAGGAGCCACATAGCACAGGGAGATCAGCTCTGTGCTTTGTGACCACCTAGAAGGGTAGGAGGGAGGGAGACGCAAGAGGGAATAGATATGGAGATATATGTATATGTATAACTGATTCACTTTGTTATAAAGCAGAAACTAACACACCATTGTAAAGCAGTTATACTCCAATAAAGATATTTTTTAAAAATGAAAAGAAGACCTAATGCAAGCCTAATATCCATTCAATATTGTAAAATGGGGAAGCACTTTCTGCTACAGTGGATATAATTGTTCGGGAATAAAGTCTTTCTAACGTTTTTCTTGGTTTTTTTTGTATTTTAGAAATTTATTTTTTTATACAGCTGGTTCTTATTAGTTATCCATTTTATACATATTTAGTGTATATATGTCAATCCCAATTTCCCAATTCATAACACTTTTCTTAAAATACTCCAATATATTATGCTGAAAACTCATTGTAAGGCTGCTAATTACAGACAGAATTCATAAGGAGTTGGACCTATCATGAGTGCATCTAAAAGGAGTTTCATTTTTGAAATACAAAAATAAGTCTGAAATAACTCAGGGAAATGCCTCAAGGAATAAGTAACCATTGATACAAACCTTGGAGGATTATCAATATCTGGGTATAAATTTCCTTGCATTCTCTCATTACCTTGATCTCCCACATAGTTTCATGGTCTACAAGGCACATGGATATGACAAAGCCCAAAAAGTCTGAATGTCTGGATCCACTGTGGCCATGGGACAAACTGAGAGTCCCTTTAACCCAGTGCCAGTGCCAGGCCCTGCCCTGCCAGAAATTCAGTCCTATCTATTCAGTAGCATCCATGCCTCTGGTTCTTGGGGAAACCATCTGTGTAAGTGACAATTACTTAGGCTCCCCAAATGGTACATGCAACTTTCATGCCAGTTCAGGCAGCAATCATTTCCCTTTAGTCAGTCAGGGTTCAGTCAGGAAAACAGAAGCCATTCTGGGTATTTCAAGAAATAATTTATATCTTAAAGGGCAGGAATCCCAAGAAATTTCCACAAGCATCAGAGTGAGTAATTCTCAGGACACCCAGTAGCCTTTTGCAAAATCTTACCTCCATCCTCTGCTGACGCTCAGTCACCTGCCTGTCACGACAACCAAAGATCAACAGCTCCTCCTTCTTTCCTACTTCTCCAAATTCACACATGAACCTCACATTGGAGAACTCTAGACTGCAACCTGCTGACAAGGTAAACTGGGAAATATAATTTTTTTTACATCTTTATTGGAGTATAATTGCTTTACAATGATGTGTTAGTTTCTGCTTTATAACAAAGTGAATCAGTTATACATATACATATGTCCCCATATCTCTTCCCTCTTGCATCTCCCTCCCTCCCACCCTCCCTAGCCCACCCCTCCAGGCGGTCAGAAAGCACCGAGCTGATCTCCCTGTGCTATGCGGCTGCTTCCCACTAGCTATGTATTTTACATTTGGTAGTGTATATATGTCCATGCCACTGTCTCACTTTGTCACAGCTTACCCTTCCCCCTCCCCGTGTCCACAAGTCCATTCTCTGGTAGGTCTGTGTCTTTATTCCTGTCTTACCCCTAGGTTCTTCATGACTTTTTTTTTCTTAAATTCCATATATATGTATGAGCATATGGTATTTGTCTTTCTCTTTCTGACTTACTTCACTCTGTATGACAGACTCTAGGTCCATCCACCTCATTACAAATAACTCAATTTCGTTTCTTTTTATGGCTGAGTAATATTCCATTGTATATAATTTTTAACATTTCAGCCCTATAAGGCAGGATGGAGCTTAGAAGGGCAAGGATGTTGTTGAAAGCCAATAAACAACATCCAGCACACCTTTCTTCTCTTGACAACCCATAACTAAAACCATTCCCAAGAAATCAAGACTCATTCCCCCACCGTATTCTCATTGTGATGATTTCCCTCCAGAGACTCAACTGGGTGTTCCTTCTTCCCTAGTCTATGTTCTGCTGGGCCTTCTGCTCCCCCTTGAAAACCACACCTCATCTTCCAAAGAGCCACTTTTCCAGAGTTTGAATAACAGTTTGTGCATTTTTGTGGGTGAAGAGGTGGAGGAGGAATGGTGTGGAGAGACTTTCACTAAACCCAAGATTAAGCCCCTAACATGAAAAGGATAGGTTGTACAATACATACTGAACAGTGCCCCAGTTAGCCAGCCAAGCACATACAAAAAAAAAAAAAAAAGTGTGTACAGTACTTTACTTTGGCATATTCCAACCCAAAGAGAATCTACAGAGTGGGTAGAGATTTGGGATTGGCTTGTCCTCACTATTCCACTCACTCTCTGTATCCATTGTACACACTTCTTTTATAGAAATTCTCACTAGATTTTCAGCTACTTGAATGTAAGTATCATGCTTTGCTAATCTTTGTATCTCTGGTACATAATATAATAATACTTATATAGTAGGATTTCCTTGAATAAATGGAGCGGTAAGCTGGAGCTTGAAAAGTTTTCTACTGTATCTCCAAATGGCTGCTCCATGTTCCTATGTATATATCACTTAGTCACTTCAAACACAACATATCCAAAACAAAATCCATCTGTTCCTTAAACCTTTTTCCTCTCAACAGGTCAATAGTGATTTTTTTAACGATATAGTTCATCAAAAAGGTAGGTAAATCCTAAGGTCAAGATGTTTTATGGTTTTACATGGCTGTTGAAGACGTTTTAGAAAAGACGTGAGAAAAATGGAAGGAGTAAAAATGTTCTAGGAAGATAGAAATGGAGATTGTTGGGCATTAGACAACAACTATTTGTGATCTAGCCAGAGGGATTGAGGGCATTTTTAACATATTTGAATATCTACTGATACTGAATAATATAATGGCATTTCCAGATTTACTTGATAATAATGTAAAAATTTAGAAGCAATTATACATATTATCACT
This sequence comes from Globicephala melas, assembly GCF_963455315.2. NCBI lineage: Eukaryota > Metazoa > Chordata > Mammalia > Artiodactyla > Delphinidae > Globicephala > Globicephala melas. Next base: position 15,891,069 of record NC_083317.1, on the reverse strand, counting down.
CTTACCCCAAATTTCATGAAAAGCAAATCAATTAAAAATAGAAGACAATAAATTCACCCCATGTTAGAAGAAAAGAAAGTGTGCCATCTAAAGACATTTCTGAGGAATCTCTAAAAGGTGGTAAACAGACAGACTCATACCTGCAGAGTCACAAAACTGAAAAAAGCCTCAGTGTGAAACACATGCAGAAGAAGGTGGCATGCAGTTCTGGGAGTTCCACAGTCAACAGATAAAATAATAGAGAAGAGTCTGAAGGCAGCTTTGAAGATGCTAAACTGGTTAGTCCCTCCCACATCCTGCTAAACAGCTGCCAGGAGAAACATTGGGAACTGAGGTAAAGCACTGATGTCCGCTCCAGGGTCCAAGACACAGGCGGTATCCATAGACAGAGGAACAGATAAAGAAGATGTGATACATATATACAGTGGAATATTAGCCATAAAAAAGAATGAAACAATGCCATTTGCAGCAACATGGATGGACCCAGTAATTGTCATACTGAGTGAAGTAAGTCAGAGAAAGACAAATAGCATATGATATCGCTTATATGTGGAATTTTTAAAAATGGTACAAATGAACTTATTTACAAAGCAGAAATAGAGTCACAGATGTAGAAAACAAACTTCTGGTTACCGGGGCAAAAGACGGGGAGAGGGATAAATTGGGAGATTAGGATTAACATATACAATACTATATATAAAATGGATAACTAATAAGAACCTACTGTATAGCACAGGGAACTCTACTCAATATTCTGAGTGGATATATGTATATGTATAGCTGATTCACTTTGCTGTACACCTGAACCTAACACAACATTGTAAATCAACTATACTCTAATAAAAAAATAAAAGAAACTGACCCAAGGAGGAGCAGGGAACCTCCTTACCTCTCATCCAGCAGAGCATTCCACCCTTCCCATGTTATCATTAAAGGTGATCTACAGTTACTACAATCAGCATCTTCACACAAGTAACAAGGACAAAGATAAGAAAACAACTAAAAATTACTGAACATTTGAGTTAAAGCAATACCACTAAAGAATGGCACCAAATCCAACTAACTGATTAACTAACATCTGAGAAAAGAGAATTAATAGAACAAGGTGAGGGAAATGTCTTTAAGTAAAAATTTTATATAGTCATTAAGGGCTGAATTCCCCCAAAATTTATATCTTGAAACCCTAACCCCCTAGTAACTCAGAATGTGATTGTATAGAATACTTGGAGATAGAGCCTTTAAAAAAGTAATTAAGTTAAAATGAGGTTATTGGGTGGTCCCTAATCCAAGACTAAAGTCCTTATATAAGTAGAGATTAGGACACATAAGGGAAAGCAGATATGCGCATACACAGAGGAAAGACCATTTGAAGAGGCAGCAAGAGGATGGACATCTGCAAGTGAAGGAGAGAAGCCTCAGAGGAAACTAACCTTGCTCAGCACCTTGATCTTGGACTTCCAGTCTCCAGAACTATGAGAAAATAAATTTCTATTGTTTAAGCCACCATGTCTATAGCTTTGTCGTGACAGCCCTAGCAAATTAATACAATAGTGATAGTCTCAGAAATCAGAGGATATAGCCAAAAAGAAAAACAAACTAAAGGGTTTAGAAATTTAAAATGTTATTGTTGAATTTTTTTAAGTTATCTAAGTAGAATGGACATAGCTGAAGAATGAATTGGCGAGCTGGAAGCTCAAGCTGAGCAAGTCTCCCAAAATGCTGTGTAAAAGAAAAATGAGACAGAAGGCATGAAGGAAGAGAAGAAGACTTGGAGGACAGATCCAGAAGTTTCAGCGGCTGTTTGATAGGTATCCCAGAGCAAAAACAGAGATCACAGAAAAAAGGAGATGACATAGAAGTTATTGAAGAAACTTCCCCAGAGATGAAGAAACATATGCGTCTTTTCATTCACAGGGTCCATCAAGTGCCTATGAGAATGAATGAATGAACAACAGTAAATCACATCCACATGAAACTTCAATACTCCAGTGATAAAATGAAAATCCTAAGCACTTCCAGAGAAGTGGAAAAGGTTATCAACTAAGGAATGAGAATTAGATTACTACCTATCTGTCATTTCTCAGACCCAGCAACACTGGGTGTGAGAAAATGCTGGAATACTATGCTCAAAATTCTAAGAAAAATTAACAGTTGAACCTAGAATTCTATGTCAGCCAAATTTCAAGTGCAAACACAATAGAAAGATATTTTTAGATACAGAAGAACTCAGAAAACTTAATTGTTCATCCTTTCTGAAATAATTTTTCAAGATTTACTCCAAAAATTTTTTAAAGTAAATATAAAAAGAGGAAGCTTTGGAATACAATACATTGTAGACAACAAAGAAAACAGTAGCTATTTCAAAAATCATTGATTTTTTAAAATTTAATAACCATTTATAACCAAAATTACAAGAAACCTCAACATGTTAGGTACGTATGGGGTTAATCAAAGAGGGAGAAAGAAAAAGTGCACATCTCTTGTTTGGGAGTAATGTTTAGATACTTATTAACTCTAGACTTCACTTGAAAAACGTAAGTTTGAAATGGTTCATTTCATAAGTATTCATTTTTGAGAAATATATACCTTGAGGGAGTAATTAAAGAAGAGAAATAAGGGGCCTCATTAAGATTACTAATCGCACCAAGTAGCTACTAATACATGTCTGATGGAGTGAAGAAAATGGGCTTATGAGAGGAGCAGAGAGCAATGACCTTCCTTAATTACCCCTTCCATTCCTTGGCTCTATGTTTTGGGAGATGGACAGTGCACTGGACAAAAGTATAGTGTTTAAGTTCCAGCTTCCCATTTATTAGCTGTGTGAGCTTAGTCACCATACTTACCTTCCCAGAACTATGGTTTGTCCATTGTTAAAGTGAAATTGATACCACCATGTAAAATTGCTGCATAAATAAAATAATATAAGCCTCCCTTGGGGACCAACCACGTGCACTTCTGGACAGGAATATAGAATGATGTCTAGACAGAGCCTGAGACCCTCCCCACTCCAAACAACCTTCTGGTTTTCCCTTCTTCTTCTTCTTTTTCCTCACTCTCCTTAGGAATTCTCAGCGATCCAGACTTTGGGACAGTTGTGCAGAGAAATTTTCATGGTGGGCTAGCTGCAGCCGGACCTCACTTTATCTTCCCCAGAATCCCTCAGGAGCTTCATCACAGCCCGGGGGACTTAGTGTAAAGGTCTGGTAGCTTCAGTTTAGCTTTGCCACTGGTCACCACAATCTTGAGGCAAAGAACTATTGTTTTCACAACCTCCTCAGTGGGTAGGACCTCAGAGAAGAGCTCTAGGATTCATTTCTTAATGCCAAAAGTAATAGAACTACAGAGGCATGTTCTTGCTGATTTAAAAGTTGCTTTTCGATATGTCAAATTCTCACCTATATTTGTTGTTGTATTTTCTTTTTTTCTTTTTTTTGCGGTACGCGGACCTCTCACTGTTGTGGCCTCTCCCGTTGCAGAGCACAGGTTCCGGACGTGCAGGCTCAGCGGCCATGGATCACAGGCCTAGCCGCTCCATGGATCACAGGCCTAGCCGCGGCATGTGGGATCTTCCCAGACCGGGGCACGAATCTACGTCCGCTGCATCGGCAGGCAGACTCTCAACCACTGCGACACCAGGGAAGCCCTGTAGTTTTGTTTTAAATGTTCCTCCTTATCTGTCTTTTCTTTACCATTTCCAAACCTAAGAACTGTGGGTTATCTATAATCAGCCTTTAATGTTTTCATTACCCTCAGTTGGTGAATATTTGAAGAAACTGGGAATTCTTTTTTTTTTAATAGACCTTTATTGAAGTATAATTGCTTCACAATACCGTGTTAGTTTCTGTTGCACAACAAGGCGAATCAGCCGTATGCATATATATATCCCCATATCCCCTCCCTCTTGAGTCTCCCTCCCATCCTCCCTATCCCACCCTTCTAGGTCATAGCAAAACACCAAGCAGATCTCCCTGTGCTATGCTGCTGCTTCCCACCAAAACTGGGAATTCTTGAAGCTCTGGTAGTTGCTTAAGAGAGAGTCAACAAATAACAGGGTACAGAAAAGCCTCAAGTAAAACTAGATGGGTATTATTGGGTACGCATGATGTAAGGATACACATAGTCTTTTATGTTGTGGAGTCAAAATGTGCCATCTGAACCGAATAAAAACTGTACAGTTTATTAGCTTTAAAAAAACCTGGTCGGGCTTCCCTTGTGGCGCAGTGGTTGAGAGTCCACCTGCTGATGCAGGGGACACGGGTTCGTGCCCCGGTCCGGGAAGATCCCACATGCCGCGGAGCGGCTGGGCCCATGAGCCATGGCCGCTGAGCCTGCGCGTCCGGAGCCTGTGCTCCGCAGCGGGAGAGGCCACAACAGTGAGAGGCCCGCGTACCGCAAAAAAAAAAAAAAGAGAGAAAGAAAGGAAATAAGGTCTTCCTTATTTTCCTTAGCAGTTACAAATTTACCTAATGGTATCAATCCAAATTAAGCAGAGAATAAGGTAAAGTTATTTTAAACATTTGGCAATTTGTGTTTTAAGTCCTACTGACAATACTAAGAAACCCATAATTTAAATCACATATCAAGTGAAATAGTCATTTTCTTTAAAAATGCTGGGTTTCTTGGCCTATGTTGTAAAAAAAAAATATTATAAGGGACCGATTACAGCAGGAATTTTATAGAACATTTGTGGAATGAAATATGTGAAGAATTTCTCTAGTTTATTTCCTTCAAATGAGCCACACCATAAAAGTGGTTACAACACACTTTTATATATGTAAATATATCCCTGGGCCCTCTTAATTGTTGGTAGACTAGTTTTGCTATGAAAGACTGAAGAACTCCAGCTGGATTCTGTCCTCAATTGTTACTGAATGTTTGATTTAATTATCTAGCTGAGCTGCTGTAATTAGTATCCACAAACTTTGTCCTATGGTGACTTGAATTAGACTTTAGGGAAGGCTGTTACCATCTGGATGGGCCCTCTGAAATATAGCATTCCACCTGGGCAGCTAACCCCAGAAATTAATGTCCATTCAGTTTCCATTCCCTCCTCCTAATGTGTTTGTGTACTGTTCAATGACAACTGTAACATGTTTGTAGTACAAACAGTACTTTGAATTTGGGGTTTAGATCTCTTCAGGCTTTCTCATGTGGCTGGAATGTTGGCATGGCTCAGAAAACAAAAGTCAACTTAAAAAAAAAAAGTTGGTTCTTCCAGGAAGAAAGAGATGGCTATCCAGCTTGACAAATGCAGTGTAACGTGAACAGGGCAGCAGGGCTAATTCTGTTAAGCGACCGCTACAGGCCTTTGCTTGTCTTGGACTTTCAGCCTTTTGCTGCATGCAGGGTGGGCCTTGTTAAACTGCCAGTTCCACAATTTTATATCCAAAGGCTTTTGACCATTTTATATCAGGCTTTGCTTCTCTGTTGTGATTTTTCAACAGCCAAGTTCAAAGTGCTCTGGGACTTTTGTTTCTGAGGCCGTGATAACACTTAGCAGACTAGGTGGATTGTTGTTTGCTGAATGCAGGCTTAGAAATGGGGTTCTAAGAGGAAAACATAATCGAATAAAATCATTGATTTGGATACGACAGTGGGCTTTGCTAATTTCTGTTGGCTGGTACTTTTTTAAAGTTTGAGTTGGACATCGGATCTCTGTTTCCACTGAACCATTTCAGAAACCAGAATACAAGGCTGAGTTTCAAGGTGAAGAGCAGTGCGGGGTTATCTTTCTACTGCCGGGGCATTCTCCAGCTCGGCAAGGTTCTCGGCATTGTGGAGATGTGTATTAAGTGCTTACATTACCTCATCTGTGTCAAGCTTAACTGAGGCACAGATCATTTAAAAAGTAGCCCCAAGTCCTGAGGCCCAGTGCTGAAAATCTAAGAGCTGAAAATCAATGTCACTCGATGGATACAAATCAGCAAGCCTCATTCAGCACACATTTATTAAATACCTGTAATGTATTAGACACTCTACTAACCACGTGTCCCATATTGTGCAAAAAAATAAATAAACATCCAGTTAAAAGTTTCTAAAAATGACTAGATCTCCAACCAGCTCCATCAGAACCCTCAGGCAAGTTTATATACTAAGCAGATTGCTGAATCCTACCCTAGATCTACTTAACCAGACTGAGGGGGAGGCTAATTTTGTATTTCTAACATGTTCCCCAGTGATTCTTATGACTAATGTTTGAAAACTATTCTAGGCCCATGACTCTCAAATCTGGCTAAATATTTGAATCACCTGGTGAATTTAAAACCACCCAAGGGGTGGTGTGGTGAACTGGGAAATTGGGAGATTGGGTTTGACATATATACACTAATATGTATAAAATGGATAACTAATAAGAATCTGCTCTATAAAAAAATAAATAAAACTCTAAAATTTAAAACAAACAAACAAAACCACCCAAAGACGTAGTACCACAGCAGATGGATTAAATCAGGCCCTCTGGAGGGAAGAGGGTTCCTGGAATCAGTTTGTGTTTGTTTTTGTTTTTGTTTTTTAAGAGCTCTTGGAGTGATTCCCGTACGCAGTCAAGGCTGAGAAGAAGCCTGGACAGTAAGCCTTACAGGAATTCACAAGAGAGAGAAATGACTCCCATCTGGCGAAGGCGGGTGCTACCTTTAGTTTCTTCTCATATCTTGTAAGAGACATCATGTTCTCTTTGGAAAGTGTCTGTGTATGGGTTTATTACCGTTAATAAAATGAAATACTTATACAGCATCCATCTAAGAAATAGAGTATTTTTATAGACACTACTTAATCTCATTTATCCTCAATTCATCCCTTGTAATGTAATTAGAAGAAGAATTTATTACTGTCCCCAATACAAATAAAGCAGAAGATCAGTACTTTGCCCGAGATTACACAGCAAGTTCATTCTAAAAACCTGACTCCACTGAGTTTGCGTCCAAGAAAAGTTTTTTTTTTTTAAAAAATAGTCTTTAAACAGTGCTGGTTGAAATGAACCTATTCAATTCTGAAAATTATTCAAATATACATTTTGCACATGCATATCCCATAATAGACTGTCTTTCTTTTGGCATTCTTTCTTTTGTTTGTAAATGAGGGGATATCCTGAAGGTTTGATAATCTTTTTATTTCCCTGTTTTACTGTCCCCATAAGTCAATAGCATTGAGTGAACTAATGGGCTTACTCAGTTAAGGTTTTCACCTGTCCAGTTTTCCCAGAGCTTTCCCAGTTTTAGTACTGAAAGTCCCATACCCAGTAAACCACTCAGTCCTGGACAAACCTGGACAGTCTCTATCAAAAGTGGAAGTAGCCATGCTTTAAGGATCATGGAGCCTGAGAATTTGCATTTCTAAAAGTTCCTATGTGATGCTAATGTATAGATGGGATGCAAGATCATACTTTGAGAACGAGTACTAGAGGTGCTAGGTAGACTTCAAGTTGAGCATAGGTAACAGGCGGTATAGATGGTGTCTTGGCACCAAAGAGCTAGAAGCAGACCACATTAGGTAGAGATGTAGCCTGGGGGCCAAGGCTAACATGGCAGGACCCAGGCTATAAGGACCTGGAGTACTAGACAGATAATGACAAGAGGACCTCCATTATAAAGGAGTATGACCAAGATCTTTCTACTATATGTAGGTGCAAGGTGGCTCCTCAACCTTAGATCAAGGCAAAATTCAGTTCCGGGGCAACAATGCAAGGTCACAGACTTAATGTCCAGTCAGTGAAGCTATTGATTAGGAATTCTTAAAGATCCCCTAACAAGAATAAAAGTATGGGGACCAACCATCCTTGTTGCCCAGGACTTTCCTGATTTTAGCACTGAAAGGCCAAGGCCTGGGTAATTCCTCGGTCCTAGGACAGTTGATCTCAGGAGACTGGAGCCCAGGTCCACCTCCATCTCTTGGTCAGATGGCTGCAGCCATAGGAAAGGAAGGCACAGGTAGGAAGAGAAGAGGCCAGCTGGAGATAGAGGCACAGAACAAGGATGGTCATTTCAGCCTATGGCCTTCAAGAGAGGGAAAAAGGGCACCCAGGAAAGTAGTCTATAAATGTTGAAATGCATTTGCTTTAAATGGTCAAAAAACATTAAATGACTCCACAGGCCTTCAGTTTTTCTAAACTCATGAAAGGGGAAAAGTTCAGCACAAACAGAATAATCCAGACACCCCATAGATGGAAGTCACTCTCACTGCCTTTTGACAATCATCACACACACTTAAGATCCCACTGTAAGTATAACCTTAAAGGGCCCTGATATGTGCACACACACTCCAATAGGGAAAAATTTTTGTAAATATTGGCAGGTATCCCGTGTTATTTTGGGTCCCCACCATAAAAAAAAAAAAAAATTTAGCTAAGTAAACACAGTTCAAGATGACTGAAACATGAAAGAATATTTAAATCTAGGAAAAGAGTCTCTCTGGTTGAAAAGTGATTTTACCTAAGATCCTTAGTGCAATCAGCTAGCATGCCAGAGCCATTCAAATCTCTCCAGGACTGAATATTAATTAACATTCCATCAGAATGGCGAGCACGAGGCCACTATGGACAACAGCACATCCTACGAGTAACAATAGATTTTTAAGTTGTTCTTCGTGAAGGTCATCCACAAACTGTATAAAAATAAATTGACAACAGAAAATTTTCCAACTGTAACAAGGATCATCACTAAGGAAAGTACCAAAACCAGCATAAAGAATCCACAAGCCAATGCTGAACTAACCCATCTTTCCAGTGACCAAGTAAACCTTGATAAATGCTGCATACATGGAAATAATCTCCTCAGTCATACTTAAAATAGTCACTATGGTGATGAACTTCAGCCTAAATGGATGAGGAAGAAGAGTGCCCCAGTATGCTGATTTTTCATGGATTGAGAAGAAATTGATATAACCAAGGTCTTCAAAATGCAAGTATGGGGACTTCCCTGGTGGTCCAGTGGTTAAGGCTTCACCTTCCAATGCAGAGGGTGCCAGTTAGATCCCTGGTCAGGGAGCTAAGATCCCACATGCCTCGGGGCCAAAAAACCAAAACATAAAACAGAAGCAATATTGTAACAAATTCAATAAAGACTAAAAATGGTCCACATCAAGGAAAAAAACCAATCTCTTTAAAAAAATGCAAGTATGTTCCTCCTGGACGAGCCATTCGTCTGATAAATTGCAACAGAGGGACCCAAGGAAGACGCCCTCACAGAGCCCTAGTGAGAGTTCAGAGCAGACAAGAAGATTGAAAATCTCCCAGATAATCTTGGAAAGAACGCCAGGTAAACATGAGATTACTCACTCATGCAATCACTCATTCAACAAATAGTTATTAAGTGGCATCTATATGCCAGATCCGAGGTGCTATGGATATTCATGCTTGTGTCTCCCCCAAATTCATATGTTGAAGCCCTAATGCCCAATGTGATGGTATTAGGAGGTGAAGCCTTTAGGAGGTGATTAGGTTATGAAGGTAGAGCCCACATGATGGGTTTAGTGCCTTTATAAGAAGAAACACATGCAAACTTGCTCTCTCTCTCTCTTCCATGTAAGGATACAGTGAGAAGGTGGCCATCTGCAAACCAGGAAACAGGCCCTCACCAGACATTGAATCTGCTGCTTTCACATTTAATGTACCACTAAGAAGTAAAGGATGTAGGTGGCTCTAACACCTACTAGACTCTGCGACCTACTAGGTGAACGCTCACAATAGCCATGCTAGTTCTAAACAATACATTTGGGGGAAAAAAATGGAAGCTTAAGGGTTTTATTTTGTTTTTCTTCCAAATTGAGAAGTTACTGGACATTGAAAATGAAATGTTCTGCTCATTTGGAGGAAATCCCTAGACAGGTGGCTGGCAGAGGTCCCACCTCCCAGTATGGAAAAGCCTACGAGCAGAAGATCTGCCTGCTCCCAGCCAGAGAGTAGGCCTTTCCTCCGCCAAGGTCTAACCCAGGCTTTGCCTCCCTGAATTCTTGCCAGAGGGTGGTCCTCCATGTAGGTCTATTAAATTCTTCTTTTAAAACCTAAGTTAACCAGAGTCAACTTCTGTATTTGAAACCAAGAATCCTGGGTATGGTACATCCACACAATTATAGGAGAAAATATCTTCAAAATATTTTTTAATGGGTGGGTAGAAGATAGAAAGGGGTGAGAGAAGAAGGCAGAAAGAAGGGAAAAACAAATATTCCATCCATCAATGGAAAAAAAAAACCTTTGAAAATGTGTATTGTCTTCTACTCTGATTTCTTTTGGATGCAACTTATGGGTCCACGAGCCAATAACCACTGGTATTCAGTATATTAATAGACATCAAGTTGTGAGGACAGAAGGGATACAACATGATGTCATGGCTACACAAACAGCAGCAGGTTGATAACTTAAAGTTACAGAAAAGAACAGTATCGCCTTTCAAATAGTAATTGGTCCCTGACATCTACATGCCAAGTATTGTCAGACTCATGTCCGTGGCTGTAGGTATTCTATGTCATTTTCAGTATTTGGGCACAAGTTAATGTAAAACAAAAAAACACTGTTTAGTTCAGATTCTTCTTTTTTAATGCAATCGGCATTGTATAAATATTTACTTTAAAAAAAATTTTTTGCAGGGGGAATAGGGCTTAATTTATTAGCAAATTGCTAGGGGGAATTTATTAACTACACGATTTCTTTTTTAAAAGGTTCATATATTATGCAGCTCTTCCAGACTCTAAAAGCACAAATTATTGTGCTTAAGGCCTTTGATTTTCAGTTCTTCAGCATAAACCTCACATAGCAAGGCACAGACACTGGGCATTTCTCCCTGGAGTCACTTTGCCTTATTATCAGGGCTGGACTTAAGTATCCTTCCCTGGAAGGGGCACAAAATCTCACATTATAGGACAAACATTCTGGAACCAGTACAAAGAGGCACAGTCATGTTGCAGGATGTGGTTTCAGCCAAAGGTGATACGATCACAAGGCTAGGTTAAGAGAGGAAATGACAATCAGTTGTCTTGAGTGTGTTCCCAATACCTGGAGTCTCCCTGCTCTTTTACCTTTCTAACTCTGCAAGTCTCACTTACCACTGATGGGAATAATTAGTAATAAGAGCCGGAAGCAAAAGCTTTGGGACACTTGAGCTCTTTTGAACACAATGTAATAATAGTAATAAACTCACAAAAGAATCACTGAATTGAGGGCAGATTCTATTACACCAAAGAACCTGTACTATGATATTAATTAAGAAGATTGTTCTAAACTATATACTATACTCAGAGTTAAAACTCTCCCAAAACATCCTGCTCCACCTAAGAACCATTAACTCTCCGGTTTTCACACGTGGGTGACAGATATTCACACTCTGGATCTTTGATCTGACTCACTTTTCCATCATTAGAAGATTCAACATACAGGTGTTACACTACATGCAGAAGATTATGTTAATCATAATCATTCATTCATTGATTCATACATTCAAGCAACGACTGAATTGTGTGCCTGCTCACAAGGAACTGGAATTCAGATTCAGCTCATATATTTTGAGTATCCACCATTTAATAGGTATTGAGCTGAACACTTTATGTAGGCACTGATCACATGCTAGGTATTGAGCTAGTTACTTTAAGGAGTTATCTCATCTGTTCATAACAACCTCTGCAGTAGGCACTAGCATTTTTCTTTTACAGATAGCAAACTGAGACTCAGAAAAGTTAAGTGACTTGTCCAAAGTCATATAATCATCCAAGCTTTAAAATTGGTCTTTTAGCCCTAAGTCCTCTGGCTCTTTCCAATTGGTAATATTTTCTGTCTAATGATCCTGCCTTAACATCCTTGCTCTATGTAAAAGGGTGTCTGATCAGGAAGAAAGAAAGCCACTTATACTTTGATCAGGAAGAAATGAAACCACTAACTGTTGGAATCAGCTTTGCCCATGAGCTGATGGATTAGTTCACACCACCTCAAGCAAACACAACCCCCAGAGACATGGCACACATCAAATCTTTTCAGTTCTTGGGAGCATGGTGCCCAAAGGCTGCTACTTATAACTGCAGCAGAGACATATAAACAGATGGATGTGACATATTCCAGAAATGGCAGTTACATAATTTCTAGATTTTTCTAACTGACTCTTACAACTTGTCCAAGACTGAGGATGATTTACCAGGTGCATCCCAACAGGATAATCAAAAAGAAATCATTTCCCAATTAAACAAGTACAAATTTAATTATACGTCTTTCTTGGCTCCATTATTTTGAAATTTCTAACTCGGTGAGGTTGTTTTTAACTTTATTTTTTTCTTTTTAATTTGTGGAAAGAGGCCATATACACACGTTTAGGTAAGAGCATAGGTTCTGAAATTAGACTGCCTGGATTCAAACCCTGGCTCTATTACCTAGTGGTTATGGAAAAAAGCATATTGCTTTACTGGGATTCAGCTTCCTCATCCATAAAATGGGTATAAAGTGCTTAGAACAAAATCTGGAATATACTAAATAAATGCTTCCTGTTTTTTTTTAATTCTACTAGTATAAAGGAATATACAATTAAACCCGTCCATGTCCTCCAGTTTCTCAGTTCTCCTTCCCTGGGATAAACTCTAGTATCAGTTTAGGTAGTATGATAGATAGATGGATAGATAGATAGATAGATAGATAGATAGATAGATAGATAGATAGATAGATATAGAGATGGGTATAGATAGAGACAGATAAAGAGAGAATCTATGTATACGTAGTTATTCTACGTATACAGGCATACCTCGTTTTATCGTGCTTTGATTTACTGTGCTTTACAGATACTGAGAGGGTTTTTTAGTTGGTTGGTTGGGTTTTTTTTTTGCGGTACGCGGGCCTCTCACTGTTGTGGCCTCTCCCGTTGCGGAGCACAGGCTCTGGACGCGCAGGCTCAGCAGCTATGGCTCACGGGCCCAGCCACTCAGTGGCATGTGGGATCTTCCCGGACAGGGTCATGAACCCGTGTCCCCTGCATCGGCAGGGGGACTCTCAACCACTGTGCCACCAGGGAAGCCCGATACTGCGTTTTTTACAAATTGAACGCAACCCTGCTTCATGCAAGTCTATCAGCACCTTTTTTCCAACATTTGCTCACTTTGTGTCTGTGTCACATTTTAGTCATTCTCACAATGTTTCAAACTTTTTCATTATTATTATATTATATTATTATATGTGTTATAGTGATCTGTGATCAGTGATTTTGATGTTACAACTACAACTCACTGAAGCCTCAGATGATGGTTAGCATTTTTTAGCAAAGTATTTTTAGTTAATGTATACACATTGTTTTCTTAGACATAATGCTATTGCACACTTAATGGACTACAGTGCAAACGTAACTTTTATATGCACTGGGAAACAAAAAATTTGTCACTCTCTTTATTGCTATATTTTCTTTATTGCAGGGGTCTGGAACCAAACCCACAATATCTCTGAAGTATGCTTTTATACAGCCACAGACAGACACAAATACATATACTTATGTATACACATTTATATATAATGTGCATATGACTTGCGTGCATGTTCTACTTTTTCACAAATATAAGTACACCATACACATGTTGATTTTCTCCTTTAAAATATTTTTGAAGATATTTCTATATTGACACATTTATATCTGCCACATTCTTCTACAAGTGATGTATAATATTCTATTTTATGGATATACCATAATTTACTTAACTAGCTTCCTACTGACAGATATTCAAGGTGTTACCAATATTTTGCTACCTAAAAAACAATATTATAATGAGCATCCTTGTGCACACATGTGAGAGCTTATCTGTAGAAAACTCTCAGAAGAGTGAATTTTGGGTTGAATATTCTGTGTATTTTCAATTACTATGGATATTGCCAACTACTTTCTTAAAAAGTTGAACGAGTTTAACCACCAGCAAAACATGAGAGTCTTTGTTTTTCAATACCTTTGTCAAGATGCACTTTTCAATGCCAAATTAGTAGGAGAATACTAATGACATTTTATTATAATCTGAATTTGCATTTAACCTATGAGTGAATTGGGTATATTTCCAATGTTTACATATTTTAATTTCCTTTTCAAAATTGGTTTTAGGTCACCTGCTCCAAAGATGGTTATTGATACTTGAATTTTGTAGAAGACATATGCTGGTTCTCCTGAAGATTATTCTTCAGTAGTTGAAATTGGCAATACATGCTTCTTTGAAATTCAGTGGTGCTGAGCATAAATTCATGGTATTTATTAAAGAAAAATGTATCAGTACCTACATTTTTCATTCCTATCATGAGGAGTTACAGGTGAGGAGGAAGACATCTATACCTATGTCACACTACCTCAAAAGAGGCTTGACAAGATTTTGATTTTTTGTGTGTGTGTGTATTTTTAACAAGGATTCCCATTTTTAATAAGTACTTGAAGGTGATTCTAATGCACTGCTAGCGTTGAAAAGTACTAGTCGCTAGGATTCCCCTGGTGGCGCCAGTGGTTAAGAATCCTCCTGCCAATGCAGGGGACACGGGTTCGAGCCCGGGTCCGGGAAGATCCCACATGCTGCAGAGCAACTAAGCCCGTGCACCACAACTACTGAGCCTGCCCTCTAGAGCCTGCAAGCCATAACTACTGAGCCCACGTGCCACAACTACTGAAGCCCGCGCGCCTAGATCCTGTGCTCCACAACAAGAGAAACAACCTCAATGAGAAGCCCGTGCACCTCAACAAAAAGTAGCCCCCGCTCGCCACAACTAGAGAAAGCCCGCGCGCAGCAACAAAGACCCAATGCAGCCAAAAATAAATAAATAAATAAATTTATAAAAGGAAAAAGAAACTACTAGTTGATGTTACAAACTCACATGGATATATTTATTATAAATCCCCTGCCACCTTTCTGCCAATATACTCTAAGATGTATTCTTTTGACATTCTTTTTTAATATTATTTTCCATTATGGTTTATCACAGGATATTGAATATAGTTCCCTGTGCTATACAGTAGGACCTTGTTGTTTATCCATCCTATATATAATAGTTTACATCTGCTAATCCCACATTCCCAGTCCTTCCCTCCCCGACCCAAGATTTTGACTTGATGCTATATGAATATAAAGAGAAATTCTCCATCCCACACCTTGGTCCAAAACTTGAGTTAAAAGTACTTCTGAAATTGGAATATGAATTTGAGAATTGCCAGATCTAAGTGGTGAAACCTCTCTGAGGTGAAACTCTGCTGAGTTCTTACATACCTTAAATAATTAGTGGACAGACAGCAAAAGAACATCCTTAATTTTTCTTCCATAGAAGATCTTCCAAAGTTGATGCTGGCAGGATACTTGTGCCCTAGGAAATTCCTTGCTTTCATTCTTCATATTCCTTGAAAAGCATTCTATTGTCCCATTTTAACTTCCAATAGAGAATTTTCCAAACATCGGAAGTAAAAGAACATGAAGCAAACAAATTTATTTTATTTGTCTGAAACAGAGTGTCTTCTAATATCAAGAGTAAATTCCTTGGGATTGCTGGGTCGTATAGTAGTTCTATTTGTAGTTTTTTAAGGAACCTCCATTCTGTTCTCCATAGTGGCTGTACCAATCCATATTCCCACCAGCAGTGCAAGAGGGTTCCCTTTTCTCCACACCCTCTCCAGCATTTATTGTTTCTAGATTTTTTGATGATGGCCAGTCTGACTGGTGTGAGATGATATCTCATTGTAGTTCTGACTTGCATTTCTCTAATGATTAATGATGTTGAGCATTCTTTCATGTGTTTGTTGGCAATCTGTATATCTTCTTTGGAGAAATGTCTATTTAGGTCTTCTGCCCATTTTTGGATTGGGTTGTTTGTTTCTTTGTTATTGAGCTGCATGAGCTGCTTGTAAATTTTGGAGATTAATCCTTGATGGTCCAGTGGTTAGGACTTGGAGCTTTCACTGTCATGGCCCAGGTTCAATCCCTGGTCAGCGAACTAAGATCCCACGAGCCATGTGGCACGGCCAAAAAAAAAATTGTAAATTTCTTATTTTTATTTTTCTATCAGCTATTAAAAATAAAACATAAAATGTACATTCATATGCACTATTTAGGGTGTTATAGGCATGACTGTTTTTGAAAAAAAGGTTTTAAAAATCTATTGCTTATTTATGGTTTAACATAATATGGTATGGTATAACACCTACTTACAAAAATGTGAGACTATAAATAAACATGACGAAAAATTATATATATATACATACATATACATGGTACATATTCATTCACAAATATCACAAAGTCTATATCTTCCAAAACAGTTGATTTGACAGGCTTTAATTTTTTAAGTTCCTCATTGGGAATTTTATTCATAGTCAATATTATGCAATTTTAAATAACCTTAACCATGGCTGGTATTCATTCTTTGAAAACGGGATAGTTTTCTCTAGCTACCTATTGCCTTTCTCTTCACTCCTCACATTAGCTTAACCTTCCATATAATCCCTGACCATATAATCCTATACAGAAATGTACATGTAAATATGTCTACATATATGAGCATTGTTATTTTACAAAAGGGGATCGTATAACTTCTATACCTTGCTCTCCTCACTCAGAAATATATTCAGGGACTTCCCTGGTGGTCCAGTGGTTAAGACTCAATGCTTCCAATGCAGGGGGCCTGGGTTCAATACCTAGTCAGGGACCTAGATCCCACATGCCGCAACTGAAGATCCCACATGCCTCAATTAAAGACCCAGCACAGCCAAATAAATAAATATTTTAAAATATATATATATATATATCCAGAGAAAAACATGGCTCAAAAAGATACATGCATCCCAATGTTCATTGCAGCGCTGTTTACAATAGCCAACACATGGAAGCAACCTAAATGTCCATGGACAGATGAATGGATAAAGATGTGGTACATATATAAAATGGAATATTACTCAGCCATTAAAAAGAATGAAATAATGCCATTTGCAGCAACATGGATGGACCTGGAGATTATCATACTAAGTGAAGTAAGTCAGACAGAGAAAGAAAAATATCATGTGATATCACTTAGATGTGGAATCTAAAAAAAAAAAAATGATACAAACGAACTTATTTACAATACAGAAATAGATTCACAGATTTAGAGAACAAACTCATGGTTACCAGGGAGAGAAGGGTGGAGGGGGAGAGATACATTGGGAATTGGGGAATGACATGTACACACTGCTATATTTAAAATAGAAAACAAAAAAGGACCTACTGTATAGCACAGGGAACTCTGCTCAGTACTCTGTAATAACCTAAGTGGGAAAAGAATTTGAAAAAGAATAGATACATGTATATGTATAACTGAATCAATCTGCTGTACACCTGAAAGTAACACAACATTGTTAATCAACTATACTTCAATATAAATTTTTAAAAAATTTAAATACCTTGTGGAAAATACTATAGGTCAAGAGATATAACACTAATGCATTATTTCTAATGAGGTTTTTGCCACTACAACATAAAGCCTTACACACTGATGCATTTCTTTCTGTGGAACAGAGTCCATGGACTGGGCAAAAAAAGCATACATATTTTTTTTAATTTAATAGATGTTGGCAGATGGATTTCTCCAAACCTATAACACCTCATATTTCTACCAGCCATGACCATGAGAGTAATCCTTTCCCTAAATCACCACCAGTAATAGTTATCAAAGTTCTCCTCCATTCCTGTCAGTCTGGTGTAAAATGACATTTTATTTTTACTTTTATTTGAATTTTGTTTGCTAATAATGAATTTGAGAATCTTTTTATAAATGTATTGGCCATTTGGATTCACTACTCTTTGTCCATTTTTCAGTTGGGTTGTTTCTCTTTTTGTCAAATATTTAGCTGTTTGGACAAATCAGTTACAAATATTTTATTCTAAATTGAATGTTCATCTGTTATTTTTTATGGTATCTTTTGTCATATCAAGGTTCTTAGCTTTTATAAATTTAAACATGTCTCTCTTTTTATAGCTTCTGGATTTCTATAGCTCCTCAGTGCATAGATTTTATACATTCAGTTTTTAGGTCATCTTACATGACTTTTGCAATTTTACTTTGACCAGGTAAGCTTTTCAGCCATTGGAATTTAAATTTAAATGTAGAATAAGATAGGGACATACTTTTCTTCCAGATGGGTAGTCTGTTGTCTAAACATCATTTGTTAAATAATTGACTGATTTCTCACTAAAATGATCTACCACTTTAGAAATATATTCAACTATCATCTACACTGGACTCTACTTCTTCATTGTTTCTTCTATTCTTTTACCAATACCACATGACTGAGATGCAGTAGCTTTATTATACATGTTAATACCAGTAAGATAAGAGCTCTCACAAATCTCCCTTGCATATTTTCTTAGCTATTCTGGTGCATCTGTTCTTCAATATGGACTTTAACCTTCTTTGACGAATGATCCTCCCAAAAAACACCAATTCTTATTTTAGTGCATTATGCTTACACATTTATTAGGTGTATGTATTTGATGTTTGTGTTATTAAGTACTCCTGTTCCACAGGTATGCTTTCCATTGTTCAAATCTTACTTAATTTGTTTCAGTAAGGTTTTATCATTTCCCTTACAGAAAAAATTTGTCTCTTATTCAGTTAATTCTTAAGTATTTTACATTTTTCAATGACTGTAAATAGGAAATCTTTCCCATTTCTGTTTCTAAGTATTTTGTTAAAGTACATTTTGAAAATTATTGCTTTAAAAAAAATTTATCTTGTATCCATGCCCTCACCAAGTTCTTCTTTTTAAATCTGGTGATA
The DNA here is from genome assembly GCF_963455315.2 of Globicephala melas. NCBI lineage: Eukaryota > Metazoa > Chordata > Mammalia > Artiodactyla > Delphinidae > Globicephala > Globicephala melas. The sequence goes on along the minus strand of NC_083317.1, from coordinate 15,872,348 downwards.
TTTACTAGGGCATCTTGAATTTTCTAGGTATACAATATCATCATCAAAAAGAGATCACTTGGACTTCCCTGGTGGCGCAGTGGTTGAGAGTCCGCCTGCTGGTGCAGGCGACATGGGTTCGTGCCCCGGTCTGGGAAGATCCCACATGCCGCGGAGTGGCTGGGCCCGTGAGCCATGGCCGCTGAGCCTACGCGTCCGGAGCCTGTGCTCCGCAGCGGGAGAGGCCACAGCAGTGAGAGGCGTACCGAAAAAAAAAAATAATTTTATTACTTTTTTCAAAGTTCATATCATTTTTTTTTTCATTTTGGCTGCGCTGCATGGCTTGCAGGATCTTATTTCTCCGAACAAGGATTGAACCCAGGCCCACGCCAGTGAAAGTGCTGAGTCCTCACCACTGGACCACCAGGGAACTCTCAATATATCATTTATTTTAGTTTCTTACCTTCTATATCCACTAGCACCTCCAAGATAATGTTAAGTATGATGGTGGTAGTGGATATCCCTATCTAGTAACTAATTTAATTAAAATAGTTTTTGTGTTTTAAAATTTAAAGCATTTGCTGAGTGGTTTATATTTTCTTATTTCATCATCTATCTTCCTTAATAATTTTATTTGAAGTAACTAATGATTTCTATCAAATGCCTTTTAAGCATCTATTGATAAAACTTCATTTTTTTCTTCAATGTGTTGATATAATAGATTATGTTGATAGATTTCCTGATACTGAAGAACTCCTGAAAATCTGGGATGGGGAATCTGCTCTGTAAAATGCATTGCAGATACTGTTTGGTAAAATTTATTAAGAATTACCCTCAGACTTCCCTGGTGGTCCAGTGGTTAAGATTCTGCCTTCCAATGCAGGGGGCGAGGGTTCAATCCCTGGTTGGGGAACTGAGATCCCACATGCCTCGCAGTGTGGCAAAAAATTTAAAAAAAAAAAAAGAATTACCCTCTACACTACTTAGTGATCTATGGGTTTTTTGGTTGGCCATCTTTAGCAAGTTAATTTTAAAGTAATTTTGGCTTGAAAAAGTGGATTTGAAAGATTTCCTTCAACTGTTCAAATAATACTGCAGTTATCTACTTTTTAAAGATTAGCTAAATCTGTTATGAAAACGTCTGATCATGGTGCCTTTCTCAATGTTAAAGTTATAATCATCTTTCCTATATTACCTTTAAAATTTAATCCAATCTTAGGTCAGTTTTGTTAACTTTTATTTTGTTAGGAAATCCTTTATTTTTTTCTAGGTTTTTCGAATTTATTACTCTAGAGTGCATACATTTATTTGTTTGTTTTGTTTTTTATTTAACATCCTTATTGGAGTATAATTACTTTACAATGTTGTGTTAGTTTCTGCTGTATAACAAAGTGAATCAGCTACATATACATATATCCCCATATCCCCTCCCTCTTGTGTCTCCTTCCCACCCTCCCTATCCCACCCCTCTAGGTGGTCACAAAGCACTGAGCTGATCTCCCTGTGCTATGGCTGCTTCCCACTAGCTATCTATTTTACATTTGGTAGTGTATATATGTCAGTGCTTTTCTCTCACTTCGTCTCAGCTTACCCATCCCCCTCCCCATGTCCTCAAGTCCATTCTCTATGTCTGCGTCTTTATTCCTGTCCTGCCCCTACATTCATCAGAACCTTTTTTTTTTTTAGACTCCATGTATATGTGTTAGCATATGGTATTTGTTCTTCTCTACATTTTTATATTATAATTATTTTAAATTTCTCTCTATATGTGTTTATGTTTCTTTTCTTGTTCTTAATATTTACTCCTTTTCTAACTTCCTTAATCAGTGCTGTAAGGTGCTCATCTATTTTATGGGTATTTTTAAATTTTCTTTTGGATTTGTTTTTCTTTTTTCTAATTTTTTATTTGTTATTCATTAATTTTAGATTTCATTTCTTATAACTTATATCTTTTGGTTTACTTTGGAGTTCTCTTTCTAATTTCTTAAGTGGAGTTATTATTTTCATCTGTTTCGTTTTCTCCTTTAATAATGATAGCATTAAAAGTAAAAATCTGGGCTTCCCTGGTGGCATAGTGGTTGAGAATCTGCCTGCTAATGCAGGGGACACAGGTTCGAGCCCTGGTCTGGGAAGATCCCACATGCCGCGGAGCAGCTAGGCCTGTGAGCCACAACTACTGAGCCTGCGCATCTGGAGCCTGTGCTCCCAACAAGAGAGGCCGCAATAGTGAGAGGCCTGTGCACCGCGATGAAGAGTGGCCCCCGCTTGCCACAACTAGAGAAAGCCCTCGCACAGAAATGAAGACCAAACACAGCCAAAAATAAATAAATAAATAAAAAGCCAAGTATTTGAAGCCCTTTAAAAAAAAGAAAGAAAGAAAGAAAGTAAAAATCTTCCTGATTACAGATTTTGATAGCTTTCAAAGGTTTAGATATGAAATGTTCTCCTTTACACTGTTTTCAACACAGTCTGTAATTTCACTTTTAATATTTTATTTGATCCAAAGATTATCTAGAAGTATACTTTTCAATTTCCAAAGAAACTGAAATTTTAAGCCAACTTTTTATAATTGTTTTTCAATTTTATTGAATTTGATCAGGGATTTTGAACTACAAAATTTCTACTTTAAAATTATTGAAGTTTAGGGACTTCCCTGGCTGTCCAGTGATTAAGACTCCAAACTTCCACTTCGGAGGGCACGGGTTCAATCCCTGGTCAGGGAACTAAGATCCCACATGCCACACAGTGTGGCCAAAAATATAAATAAATAAAATAAAAGTATTGAACTTTAAAAACTTCCAGCCACTCCCCACAGCAGATACTGATGAGCTAACAATGGAAGTCACCCTGGGGCCCCTTAATGAGATAGGGTGATAGCTCCATGACCCCAGCTAGGGTCTATGAGGCCCATGCCAGCCTAAAGAAGCTACAGAAGACAGACCTTCAGCCTTCATCTTCCCAATAAATATTTCTTGCGTCTGTCTACATCTGTCAGGGGGATTTGAGGCAGGAGATGGATGGGCCCCAGGCTGAGCAGCTGGAGTTGTCCCCTGGGGACAGATACTCCAAGACAAAGACAATAGCAGGAGGGAGGAGAAGTTGAGCCCTGCCCAGATAAGAGATAAAGAGACCACATAGTCCTCATTCTCAAGGTCAAGAAGACCTTCCCAACTACACATGCACAGAAAGGCTCTTCAGAGGTCAAAAGGGAAGAGGCACCACCCCATAGTAAGTGATGTCAACCTACCCATAGGCCTCTTCACTAGAATCCATCTTGGCTAGGAGATGCTCCCATGCACACAGGGGAGGACCCTGAGATAAACCAAATACGAACTCAGGATTGGCCAAAGGAAACCCAGAAGAAATGCCCCATATAAGTGATTTAAACTACCACAACTGTGCGACTCTCTCTCTGAGTCTGCCAGTGTGTGCCTATTCACACATACTCTTTTTCCTCCTAATAAACACTTTTCTTGTTTCACTACAAAATAAATAATTAAAAATTTTAAAAAATAAAGTTATTGAAGTTTTCTGAGACCAAGTACAGTACAAGAGCAAGATCTACTTTGTAAATGTTCTGTAAATATGTGAAAAATATTTATTCTCCCTTAGAAGTATGTAAGGTTTAATACACATCTATTAAATAAAGTTTATTGATTGTATCATTCTTTCTATGTCCTTTTTCTGTTTTTAACTAGAGTTGTCCCAGTATGTAAGATGAATATTTTGTCTTCCAAATAATTTTATTTTTTTCAAATTTTGCCTTTATTCCTAAAATATTTTACTTTGTATAGTTAGCTGCTATGTTATTTGGTGTAATATACTCTTCATAAACATTATTACATAATGTACTTCTTCCATGCATTTAATTTTAAATTTGACCTTGTCTGTCATTAATATTGCCATTTGTTGCATAAAATAAATTGTACTTGTGTCAGAAAATAGATGTTCTGGGTTTTGTAAAGAATGGCCAAAGAACGCTCTCCTTTTGGAAAGAGGATTCTATGAGATACTGTCGATGTTAAGTCTTTATACTGTTTAGCCTGCATTCATGTCACAAAGCTATATATGTTCTAGAAACAGTGTTCTTGAATGGTCAGATGCTCATTAAAAACTTTTCAGATTGTGTCAGGTATTGTGGTTGGTTTTGACTTTTAGACAGTAACAGACTCTTGTTTTACAGGTCACGCTGACACAACTCAGCCTGTAATCCCACTATTAAGACCCTCTATCTTTGTTCTTATCTTCTTGCAACTGGACCACAAAACAGCTGCAAATTTCCACCACACACTCCTTTCCTTTTATTTGAATTTGTCTCATATCTCTTTGTTCAGTCTTCAATTTTAGCCATTAACACTGCCTAAATGAGGTTTTATTTTCTTGTAAATAGCATATAACTAGGTGTTATTTTTACCCCAGTCTATGCTCTCTGTCAATGATGTCCCTAACTGCTCTTTTCCCCCACCAGGATGCTCTAGCTCATCTCTACTTCCTTCTCAACCCTGATAAGATGAGGCCCATAGAATATCTTCATTCCCCTCACTCCTCTCCTCCTGCACCCTCTGCCTCCAGTGAGAACCTTGGAGTGCTTCTACTTCCCACTGTTCTCCACAGTCCCAAACTCCTAGGTCTTTCTGAGTTAGTGTCATACATATTAGAAATTTCAAATTTAAAAACTTCTACACAGCAAAGGAAACAATCCACAAAGTGAAAAGGCAATCTATAGGATGGAAGGAAGTATTTGCAAATCTTATAGATAAAGGGTTAATATCCATAATGTATAAGGAACTCAAAGCACAAAATAGCAAAAAACAAAACAAACAAAAACCCCTCAAAAAATCCAATTTAAAAATGGACAAATGACCTGAATAGTCATTTCTCCAAAGAAGACATACAAATGGTCAATGTGTATATGAAAATGTTCTCGATGTCACTGATCATCAGAGAAATACAAATCACAACCACTATGAGATATCACCTCACACATGTTAGGATGGCTATTATCAATAAAAGAAATGATAACAAGTATTCGTGAGGATATGGAGAAAAGGAAATTTTTTTATGTTGTTGGTGGGAATTTAAATTGATATAGCCACTATGGAAAAACAGTATGGCAGTTCCTCAAAAAGTTAAAAGTAGAAATAAATTTGCTTCAGCAATCTCATGTCTGGGCATATATCCAAAAGAATTGAAATCAGGATCTCAAAGAGATATCTGCATTTCCATGTTCATTGCAGCATTATTCACAATCGCCAAGACATGGAAACAACCTGCATGTCATCAACAGATGAATAGACAAAGAAATGTATATACACACAATGGGATGTTATTCCACCTTAAAAAGAAGGAAATCTGGGACTTCCCTGGTGGCGCAGTGATTAAGAATCCACCTGCCAATGCAGGGCACACGGGTTTGATCCCTGGTCCAGGAAGATAACACATGCCATGGAGCAACTAAGCCTGTGCACCACAGCTACTGAGACTGCACTCTAGAGCCCGAGTGCCACAACTACTGAAGCCCACACACCTAGAGCCCGTGCTCTGCAATAAAAGAAGCCACTGCAATGAGAAGCACGTGCACCGCAATGTAGCCCCATTTGCCGAAACTAGAGAAAGCCCGCACGCAGCCACGAAGGCCCAACACACCCAAAAATAAAATAAATAAAATAAAATAAATAAATTTATAAAAAATAAAAAAAGAAGAAGGAAATCCTATCACACATAACACCGTGGTGAACTTGGAGGACGTTATGCTAAGTGAAATAAGCCAGACACAGAAGAAAAAATACTACATGATCCCACTTACAGGAGGAATTTCAAATAGTCAAACTCATAAAAGCTGAGTGCAGAGGGTGGCACTAGGTGCTGGGGGGAGGGGAAAACAAGAAGGTACTGGTCAAAGCATACAAAGTTTCACTTATGCAAGATGAATAAATCCTAGAGATCTTCTGTACATCATTGTGTCTATAGTTAACAATACTGTATTCTCTACTTGAAACCTTACTAAGAGGCTAAGTGTCCTTATCACAAAAATAAAAAATAAAAATAAATAAAGGGGGCAGGAGGAAACTTTTGGAAGTGATGGATGTATTTATGGTATTCTTTACGGTGATGGTTTCACAAGTATGTATCTCCAAACTCATCAAGTTTTATACATTAAATGTGTATACACAATAAAGTGGTTTAAAAAAAAGAAAGGAAATTTACTTAAAGCTTATTCTTCCTGTTTCAAAGACCTTGCATGGTACATATGGATCACATTTTGAGCTATCATATTCTTATTCAGGTAGATGTATAGAGGGAAACAAGGGAGGGAGGGAGGGAGGGAAGGAGGAAGGAAGGAAGGGAGGGAGGGAGGGAGGGAGGGAGGGAGAGAGGAAGGAAGGAAGGGAGGAAGGAAGGAAAAAGACATTTACTGCTGCTCACCACTGTTACCTTGCCGCTATATTTTCTCCATCTTAAGACCTCTGTTGTGGTTCATTTGTTGTTCAGTTAGAGGATTTCCACAAGTACTTTTCTTAAAGAGGTGTATGGTTGATATACTCTCTGAATTCTTGTTTATGCTCACATATATTTCTTTCACTCTGACAGGCCAATGATATCTTATTTGAGAATACTTTGGGTTGCAACTCTTTGATTGGTGCTACTCCACTATCTATCAGCATTCAGTAAATTAATTTGAAATATAAATAAAGGATATCATTTGTCCAGTGCTTCCTGGATATTTGCTTTGGCTGATTGTTTGTTCCTCCTGCCTAGAACATTATAATATTCTCTTCATTATTAAAGTTGGGAGGACTTTATCAGTATATGTGTCTCTCTCTTTATCAGTAATTGTGTCTTTTCTCATCAGTAAAGCCTGTAATTTGGGCAGTCCTTACAACTGACAGTCTCAAGACTTTATTATTTCAGATAAATATTTTACTAGTATTTGTTTAATTATGCTTTTCTTCCATCTGCTCTTTTTTCCCTTTAGGAATGTTGATTGTTTCCATGATAGTGATCCTCAAATTATATATCCAGGTTGCCTACATTTTCAATTAGGGCTTTCATTTGTGCTTTGAGAGAGTCCTTTCAGCTGATCATCAGCTGACCAATTCAAACATCCACAACAACCATCCTTATCTTCAACTCATCTACTGAGTTGTTTATTTCAGAAATCATGTTGTCAAGTTCAAAGAAGCCTTTTATCTGCTGCTCTTAAGCACATTTCCTTTTTTAATTTAATTATTCTTCTGCTCTTCCAACAATTCGCTTCTGCTGAATTTGTGCTCTAGGTTTTCCTCCTGATATTTTTTTCTCTCTCACTTATGAGAACCTTAGATTTGTTGTTCTTTATCTTTGACAGTTCACTGGGACCCCAGTCATGGTGTGGAGAATTCTGAATGGCTGGACTCTCATGAGTATTGGAAGGAGAAGCATCCTCTGGCCCCCTAGGCCTGAGTGTGGAAACCTCAGCCTCTTATCCCCCACAGTGTCTCCTTGTAGAGAGAAAAGGAACCAAATTCATGTCACCATGTCCCCAAAAGCCCTACTGCTATCTATCCTTTTCCTCAATGTTTGTTTGTTTTTAATGTATTAATAAATGAACTCTTTGAACTTTAGCTTTTGAAAAAAGGTATACTGAGGTTCCACTTTATTCTATTGGGTTGCAACACTGGGTTGCAATAAGCCTCTATCACCAGGCTTTAGGGAAATAAAGGGTCCTTAACTTCTGGAGGATAACAGGCATCAGGGAGAAACTGAACAAAGCTAGACACTCTTTCTCTAGAAGAAAATGCCCTCTTGGACATTCAGATGGTCACCAGATCTCTAGAAGTACATGAACTTCAGGTTAAGAGATCTCTAAGGTTGAGATCTTTTATAAGGGCACTCATCCCCCTCATGAGGACTCCACCCTCATGAGTTAATCACCTCCCAAAAGCCCCACCTCCTGACACCTTTGCCTTGTGAGTCAGAATTTCAATATATGAATTGAAAACTCAATTTTTATTCATAAGTCAATGAATTATTCATTGAATTTGTGTTTTAATTCATATGGTCAACTGACACCATAGCATTCAGTATGAAGGGAGAAAATAAAACATATAAAAGGAGTGAGCCTGTCATGTCAGTTACAAATATAAGGAGCTGAATCATTTTAAGTTTTCACTAAATTGCTTTTTTAACAATGAAGATTAGGTAGGTGATCTCTAAGATGTCTTTCAGTTATAAAACTTGCTGTATTTGATTCATGCTCTAAAGTTCTGTTATTTCTGTATCAAATATTGTTTTGCAAATCAAATTGTGAAGTCTTTGGAAACAGCAGCTGTGCCTTACACTTGTTTTTATCTGCCACAGAATCTATGGAAATGTCATATACAGAATAGACATTTACACAATGATTGGTCATTCAATATTTTAGTCTCTGGATTTCTCCATATTCCCTTAATTATTTCAATAATTGACATTACCCAAAACAACCAAAGTCGATTATTTTTGGCAGATGAAAATGTGAGTGTACTATTTCTTATTCATTTACTCTTTTACATATAAACCATTCATTTATCCTGTTTATTTGTTGAACATTGGCAGCTCCATCTATTTCATGTAAATTTTTGGAGTTATTATGCCTACTCACAATTATGACTTTTTTGTTGAAGAATTACTTTGGCTATAAGACTTGGCTCAGGGAAATTTCTGGGGAATAATAGTCAACTGCAAGGAATTGGTGACCTAAAATGAGTTGGTCATTAATTTTGTTGAAATGCCAAAGCTCATTTCTGAAAATGGTGGGCAAAATAAGCAAATAGGTAACTTTTAATAGGTAGTACACTTTTAATGCTGTTCACATAGAGACTTTAATGAATTTTCACAACCAAAATGACTTATTAGCATTCCATCCAATAAAGAAAATAATTTTTGTTAGTTTCTAAGTAGCTCTCGTATCCAGAGACTATTTAAAGAGTTTACATCTGATTTAAGATTTATTTGTTTTTTTGGTGTCACTTAAGTATTTCAATTTGTACAGTAATGTTATGGACTAGAAGGAGAATTTGTAACAGATGATTCCGATTATGGTCTTGGTCACACCAGAGAGTAGCTATTGGCCTTCTTGAAGCTACTGATCCCCTTGTACTCTTTGGCAAAATAGGAATAATAACCTCCCACTCCAGAATAATAGTATAAACTCTGATGACATGAAGAATTTTTACAGATTTGTCTTTCCTGGAAGACATCTCCTAAAGACATAATGTTCTTTCTAGAATTCTGTGTTTCTAATGACAGAGAAAGTCTTGCATTTATTTTGTCAATTAAATCTGTTAGAATAATTAAGTTTATCACAAATATGCCTGTAGAGACAAAGGTCACTGATGTTCTAATGAAGTCACAGATTCAAATGAGAAATGATGGATAGTGAGCTAAGGATTATAGTGTTGGCATGTATATTATAAGGTTTGGTGGATAAATGTAACTCCTATAACAAACACATTCTAATAAATATAATTTACTTTAACCAACATATGCAACGCCACATAACAAACCATGATGATAAACACACAGGTTACATTCTACAACCACATTTAAAGTCAGAAGCTCACAAACTTAGAAATTATTGGTCTTTAAAACTATTAAACAAAACTTCTTTCTATTATAGGGAAGCTCTTTTCCATTCTTAGCAAACAGACTTGAAAAAGAAAATTCAATGTTATTATAAAAAGAAACTAGATACAGATAGATATAATTTAGATTTCATACATTAAACTAATTGATTCATTAAACTAACTGACACATAGCTGCTAGATTGAGTTATAATTTCTAGTTAGGACTGAATTAAAATTTGAGGCTTATAATTCTCTATTACTGACCTAGTATGCCAATAATAATCACTATAACAATAATAATAATAAAGTACGTAACATTTACTGAGTACTTACGATGTGCCAGGATTTTTTTTTTTTTTTTTTTGGCTGTGTCGGGTCTTAGTTGCAGCACGTGGGATCTTTTGTTGGGGCATGCGGGCTTCTCTCTAGTTGTAGCGTGTGGGTTCCAGTGTAGCGTGGGCTCAGTAGTTGCGGCACACGGCTTAGTTGCCTCATGGCATGTGGGATCTTAGCTCCCAGACTAGGGATCGAACCCGAGTTCCCTGCATTGGAAGGTGAATTCTTAACCACTGGACAACCAGGGAAGTCCCCAGGATTTTAACTATGAATATTTTATTTAATCCCCAGAACACCAATGGATGTAGCTACTATTATGACACTCATTTCACAAATGAGGAAATGACAGTTTAAAGAAGTTAAGGTACCAGAGCTAGGAAGAGGGTGGATTCTCATCCAAGCCATGCCCTTAAGAGTTAAACCATTTGTACTTCTCATAAGTCAACAACCTGAAATGCCCTTTTTTCATAATATAATTTAATATGACAGTGCTGTTTTTAATGAAGTAATCTGCATTGCTGAGGTGGGGTCATCACAGGCTACTTTCCACAAAATACTACTTTCCAATCTCTTTCTCCTCAGCATACTGCCTTCCTTTATTTCTCTCTCCTTTATCTCTTTTATTGATTATTCCTTCCCTTTACCAATTTCCATTTTCCCAACTTTTCTCCAATTATCCTTGTCTGTGCAATAAGCTTGCCAGGAGCACCCAGAAATACTGAACAATTCCTGAAAGGGGATCTTTGGGGCTTCAGAGGCTGATGATCCTTGAGCCAGAAATTGGAATCAATAAACAGAAGCTGGGAAAACAGAACTGCTTTCCCTGCATTTTCTTTCTTTCTCTCACTGCTTCCATTTATCTGGATGTAACTTAAAACAAAAAACTGCCTAATATAAAATGAATGGGCTATGGGAATTCCCTCGTGGTCCAATGGTAAAGAATCCACCTTACAATGCAGGGGATGTGGGTTTGATCCCTGGTCGGGGAACTAAGATCCCACATGCCACGTGGCAACTAAGCCCACACTGCAACTAGAGAGCCTATGTGCCGCAAACTACAGAGCTCATTTTCTCTGGAACACACATGCCACAACTAGAGAGAAGCCCATGCGCACCAGAAGGAGAGATCCCATATGCCTCAACGAAGATCCCACGTGCTGCAACTAAGACCCTACACAGCCAAAAATAAATAATAAAATAAATTTTTTAAAAATGAATGGGTTATTTGTAAACTTATTTGAATTGGGGGGTTAGAATATTCTGACAAAATAAAGATAGAGTTTGAAGGGGTCATTTATTTTAGCTCATGCCTTCTGTCTGATACACAAGTTATTATTGTACTATATCCAGGTCAACCCCCTTATTTTATACATAAGAAAGCTAAGGCTCAGAGAAGTGAGGTTAAACTCAAGGTGAAATAAACAAGATAATGGGATTTCAAATGGCTGGGAGAGAAGGGGAGAATCACTTTAGAAAAGGTAGTGCGTTATATTAGTTTCCTGTTGTATTAGTTTCCTCTAACAACAAATTGCCAAAATCAGAAATTTATTTCCTTACAATTCTAGAGGCCAGAAGCCTGGAATCAAGGTGCCAGTAGGGCCATACTCACTCTGAGGCCTCTAGGGGTGAATTTGTTCCTTACCTCTTTCATCTTCTGGTGGCTCCAGACATTCCTTGGCTCATGGCTGCATCAATCACTGCAATCTCTGCTGCTATGCCCACTTTGCCTTCTCCTCTGTGTGTCTGTGTGTAATCTCCTGCTGTCTCACTCTTATAAGGACACTTGTTACGGGATTTAAGGTCCACATTTTGGCCTGCTGAAAACAAGGAGGGGGCCCAACCCTCTGAAACCAAGGAGGAAGCAGCCTTGCCCCCCTGGTCCTGTGGTGGGAGTGGCAGCCCTGATGGTCTCTGAATCACCTTCAGGGTTTCAACAGCGTGGATCCATTTACACGCAGATTTTTTTCACTGAATATGATCAGAAGTTGGTTGAACTCGAGGATGCAGGACTGTGGATACAGAGGATCCACTGTAAAAGTTATACTTGATTTTTGACTACAGGGAGGGTCAGTGCCCCTAACTCCCCATGTTGTTCAAGGTCAACTGTACTTCCCTTTTCTTGAAGAGTAAACCACGTTTGCCGCTGAATCATCCAGTCCTGTAGAATCCTAGAAGTATAACAGCCTTCGTTCTGTTTTACTTTCTCTGTCCCCTTTAGTTCAAACTGGCAGTGTCTCTGTTAGTATAATCTCATCGCTATTCCTGTCTTCTGCTGAGATAGTTGATCAAATCTGGAGGCACCCATTATCTCTTTATCAAATGGTTGTTCAGCCACACACTTATTGTTCTTTTCAGAATGCAGTTCCTCATTTTTTGCAACATGAATAAGCTGAGATTTTCCAAATCTTCAAGTTCTGGTTGCTTTTTGCTTAACAATTCCTTAAGTTTATCTCTGTCCTCTCCGATTTTACTATACGTGGTAAAGAGAAAGCAAGCTGCTCTCCCAATCCTTTACTTAGAAACCTCCTCAGCTAAATATCCAATTTCATTGCTCACACTGAAACATAATTCAGCCAATTATTTGCCACTTTATAACAAGGTTTGCCTTGCCTCCAGTTTCTAATAATCTGTTCCTCCTTTGCGTTTGAGACCTCACTGAAATTGCCTGTAGCGTCTGTACTTATACCAGCCCTCCATTCACACAATCTAGGCTTTTTCTAGCATGCACCTCAAAACTCTCCCATCCTCTGACTACTACCCAGGCCCAAAGCCACTTCCACATGTTCAGGTTTTTGTTACAGCAGCACCCTTACCTCACAGTGCCAAAATCTGTATCAGTCAGCTTCAGCTGCCATAACAAAATATCATCAACTGGGTGGCTTAAATAAGAAAAACTTATTTTCCCACAGTTCTGGAGGCTGGGAAGTCCAAGATTAAGGTTCCTGGTTATAGCTCTCTTCCTAGCTCATAGATTTTCATCTTCTTGCTGTGTCCTCACATGGCTTTTTCTCTGGGTACAAGCAGAGAAAAAGAGAGCAAGCTCTCTGAGGTCTCTTCTTATAAGGACACTAATCCTATCAGATCAGGGCCCCACCTTTAAAACCTCATTTAACCTTAATTACTTCCTTATGAAAATGAGCAGGACCTTGTGGGGCTCCTGGGCATGGAAGCCTTTCTGTGTCCCACATTGCTTGTTTGTAGGGAGCAGACTCCAGCCTCCATGACCTTCCCTGAGTTCCAAAGGGCAGATTTGAACAGTTGCTAATCAGAGAAGGGAGTGAATGCAGAGACAAGGGAGGAACAGCCAAGAAACAATAGTGCAGCCTTGGGGCAGGGTCCTGGTTCAGCCTCAAGGGATACACATATCAATACATTTGAGCTCTTTATAGAACTAAAACCCCCAACAAATGGAAGATGTAGCATTCTTCATTCCAGAGAAGACAACCTGAGGCCAGATTAAAGGAATCAGAGAAGCTCATCAAAAGATTACCTGAGACCAGATTAGAGGACTGCAGGCCCTGCACACACCCTAATCTTATCAGCAACCCCTCCCTTGAACCATTGCTATAAAATTCCTCACCAAAACCTCCCGGGTTGGGACACACAGTTTTTCAAGAGCTCGAGCCTGCTGTGTCTCCCTTTGCCTGGCAAAGCAATAAAGCTATTCTTTTTTACTTCACCCAAAAATCTGTCTGCGAGATTCGATTCGCCACCGGTCACAGAGTTTTCAACATCACTTAGAGGCCCCATCTCCAAGTACAGCCACACTGGGGGTTAGGACTTCAGCATGTGTCTCTGGGTGGGAGGAAGAAACATTCTGTCCATGACATACACCTTAACCAAAAAGAAAAAAAAAAAAAAACAGAAAGAGTAAAAGTAAAATGATGGACAAAGCTAAAACATGATAAACACCAAACAAAGCCTAGTGTAGCTATACTACTATCACACAAAACAGACTTTCAGGTAAGAAGCTTTACCAAAGATGAAAAGGAACATTTCACAATGATAAAGATTCAATTCCCCAAGAATACATAATTATTCTGAACTTGGTTGTCTATTAACATAGGTTGAAAATCTATAATGCAAAAATTGAAAAATCTAAAACAAAAAATAGAATATTCACAATCGTAATGAGAGATTTTAACATACCTCTTTCATAACTGATAGAACAAGCAGACAAAAACAATCAGGGCAGAGAAGACTTAAACAACATGAAAGTTGTCTTTAAAAGGCTAGGACCAGGAATTCCCTGGTGGTCCAGTGGTTAGGACTCAGTGCTTTCACTGCCAGGGCCCAGGTTTGATCCCTAGTCAGGGAGCTAAGATCCCACATGCTGCGTGGTGTGGCCAAAAGAAAAAAAAAAAAAAAAAGGCTAGAACCAAAGAAAAAAAAGATAATATTTGCCCTTAGTGACCTAGAATTATTCTAGAGAATATCAGTATAAGATGTGGGGTAGTGATGGGGGAAGAGAACAAAGTGACATGAGAGCATTACTTGTCTGGTTCAGGGGAAATACAGACACTGAAAATTTTCAGCACTCAATAGAAAAAAATAAATATGACAGGAAGTTCCCTGGTGGCCTAGTGGTTAGGATTCCAGGCTTTCACTGCCATGGCCTGGATTCAATCCCTGGTTGGGGAGATCCGAGCAAGCCACATGTCCATAAAAGGATAAATAAATATGACAATAAGCTTAGGCAAAGGAGTAACCACCATAAGAATGAAAATAGAATGTACAGCTTTTTTTTTTTTAAAAAAACATCTTTATTTGGGGCTTCCCTGGTGGCGCAGTGGTTGAGAATCCACCTGCCGATGCAGGGGACACAGGCTCGTGCCCCGGTCCGGGAAGATCCCACATGCCGCGGAGCAGCTGGGCCCGTGAGCCATGGCCGCTGAGCCTGCGTGTCCAGAGCCTGTGCTCTGCAACGGGAGAGGCCACAGCAGTGAGAGGACCGTGTACCGAAAAAAAAAAAAAATCTTTATTGGAGTATAATTGCTTTACAGTGGTGTGTTAGTTTCTGCTTTGTAACAAAGTGAATCAGTTATACATATACATATATCCCCATATCTCTTCCCTCTTGCGTCACCCTCCCTCCCACCCTCCCTATGAATGTACAGCTTTTAAGCACAGAGAAGAAAACTCAATGTATCCAATGGAAAGTGGGAAATTGAAATGATATTCACAAACTTCCCCTCTTAAAAAAACACATCCAGATGGTGAGTTCTGCTAAACTTTAAATAAAAATGCATTTCCCAGCTCCACCACTGGGACTGTGTGAGCTTTGGGAGAGGTTATTTTGCCTCTCTGAGTTTTAATTTCTTCTTCTGTAAAAGGAAGTTATTGCACATAAAGAAACTAGCATAATGTCAGGGTTAGGCATTCAGTAAACATTAACTACATCTTTTACCATTCCTACCAATTTTTACTATTATTTTTACTACTGTTTCTACTCCCATTATTCATGTTTCTTTATAGTCTCCTGAATCCCAGACATAATGAATGAACTCATGATAAGACTATCAGTATTTGTTTTAGCCTGACTTACGCAAATAGGTATAATTAGATCTTGCAGACATGGGGAGTGGCTCTTTGCAAGATGAGATCCAGACCAAGAAAAAAGTTTGTGTGAACTCCAAAGTAAGCCAGAAGTAGTACATGGTGGCACCGTTGTGGTGCAGAATGCATTAAAGTGTCAGTTACAAAGACCCACTGATTTGCATGTGGAAGTCAAATTCTTGCCCAGTTGAAGTAAGTTAGAACAGCAAGCTGAGAAGAGTTCATTCTTGTCCGTGATTTGCTGGTAGGGAATCAGGAAACACATCACTAAGGAGGTCTGTACATCAAGCCCCTACATCCTCACCTCTGTTTAATGGATAGCAAATCTCAAGTTGAAGTTGGCTTTGCATATAGTGGGTGCTCAAGAAATGTTTATTTATCAATTTATCAACTTTGGTCCTTCTGTCAATTTAGCAATTTCAGTCATTTTTTCAACTTGTCAGTTACGTCATACATAGCCTGCCACTCTTCTTCAGATCCCAGGCATTTCCAAAACTGACTTGTTTATCAACATCAAACCTTCAGACTAAGGAGATCATACTCAGTGGAGTAAAATTCAAACCAGGAGCTTGTGTTATTCATTATGGATTAACAAAAGAAAATATGCTTTTATTATTAGTCTCTACAGAGATATGGTGAACCAGTCCTACCTTTCAGGAAGTGTGCCTTGAAAATTTAGTGGAATATTTATTGGCAACAAGAAAAATGAACACCTGAAGAAGCTGGAAAACATATCGAGGACAAATGCCTAAGTTCATAGCAAAATATCTGGCAAGAAAAAGAATATTAATGGTAGTGTGAAATACACAATGGATTCAGTTATGAATTTTCCCGTCAAAATTTCACTTCAAAAAACAAACAGTGCAGGGACTTCCCTGGTGGCGCAGTGGTTAAGAATCCACCTGCCAATGCAGGGGACACGGGTTCAAGCCCTGGTGCGGGAACATTCCCACATGCCGCGGATCAACTAAGCCCGTGCACCACAACTACTGAGGCTGCGTGCCACAACTACTGAAGCCCACGTGCCTAGAGCCCATGCTACGCAACAAGAGAAGCCACCGCAATGAGAAGCCTGCACGCTGAAACAGAGTAGCCCCTGCTCGCTGCAACTAGAGAAAGACCACGCACAGCAACGAAGACACAATGCAGCCAAAAATAAATATGTATATATATTTTTTAAAAAAAACAGTGCAGACTAGTCAGTGTTTCATAATGGAAAAAAGGCATATCTTAGGAACTAGTTCGGGGAGATATTTTAGTCCCCTTGCTTTGTTTTTCAATTACTCATTTGACTATTTTGTGCACTTCCTTTCCTTGGGGAGATATTCTGAATCTGATCTGATTGTTTTCTTAAACTTATTACATGTGTGCAAAATACTTTTGGTATTTGCAAATTTACAAAATGTTCTTAGCCTCAAGAGAAAATAAATAAGTTAGAGAAAATTAAAACAAGGTCCAATCATTAAGCACATTTT
The DNA here is from genome assembly GCF_963455315.2 of Globicephala melas. Classification (NCBI taxonomy): domain Eukaryota; kingdom Metazoa; phylum Chordata; class Mammalia; order Artiodactyla; family Delphinidae; genus Globicephala; species Globicephala melas. Next base: position 15,855,418 of record NC_083317.1, on the reverse strand, counting down.
TTGAAATCCCTCAAGTGTAGGAAGAATGTAGGTAGAAGAGAACAACAGTCAGACTTGGGCCAGAACCTAGAGAAATCTCTGAAGATGTCAAAAATGATTTCATATGAGTAATTGTGTTTGTGTTCTTTTCTGAGGATTTCTTAAAAAGAAGAGTTGGAGAAAAGCATGAAAGAGGCAAGCTTATCAGAATTCAAATTTGGCAAGGGTATTTTGGTGTAGCTAGCTTTCTCCAGCCCATCAAGTTACCACCTAGTGATAATTCAATTTCTTTCAAATCAATGGGAAGGGACCCAACCTAGCACTAAGGGGGCATAGAAAGATGAACAAGACTGGATTCTCACCCACGCTAACTAGTTAAGATGATGAAACTGGTTAAAATTTTTAAATAATACTATAATATTGTATAAGATTATAACATAACCATATTATAAAGAGAATTTCCAAGGTCATCTTCTCCTAGAAGTCAAAGAGAGATGAATTCTACTTCTCATCTGTTTAAATCCTTCTTACCCCTTAGGCTTTGGTCCTACATCTGTTTCTTACTCTACAAAACTTTCCAGCTTTCTTGTTGTTAATGCTGCATATGTGATTCCATTATAAATACCCTTTGATTTTTTAAAATTTTTTTGGAGTATAGTTGATTTACAATGTTGTATTAGTTTCAGATGTACAGCAAAGTGATTCAGTCATACATATATATATAGTCATTCTTTTTCAATTCTTTTCTCATGTAGGTTACCACAGAATACTGAGTAGAGTTCCCTGTGCCATACAGCAGGTCCTTGTTGGTTATCTATCTTACATAGATAGATATGTGTGTGCATGTTAATCCCAAGCTCCTGATTTATCCCTCACCCATACAACACTCCTTGATTTTAGTTCTAAAAATCATGGAAGGAGTGTCTTTAGCCCTAAGGAAGCATAACATGCAGGGGCAACAGAGCATAGTGGTTAAGAACACAGACTTCAGAGCCAGATGATTTTGAAATAAATCTCAGCATCACCAGTGTGAAACTTTGGCATAGTTACTTAATCTCTCTAAGCCTCAGTTTCCCCATCCTCAAAATGGGTGTATTAATAGTTCCTACCTCATAGAGTTGTGAAGATCAAATGAAGTAGCAATTGTACTTGGAAAACTAGTGGGCGTAAATATTAGCTACATAAGCATTAGCTATAATTAACGTTTGATATAGGTATATTCGTTCATGCATTCCACAAATATTTCCTGAGTGTCTATTCTGTGCCAGATAATGGTCTACGCACTGAACTCCAACAGTGAATAAGACAGATAAGGTCCCATGGAGCTTCTGCTCTTATCTCAACAAGGAAATGGGTTCCTTTAGGAAAGAGAGTATCAAATACCATTTTGTATATCCCATGGTGCTTTGCACAAAATAGACAACAGGTGTTTGTGAGGAAATTATAATCAGTGGAAGAAAAAAGACATGCTTTGAAAATCTTGCACTCCTGGACAAAGAAAATAACAATTATGTATAGACAAACCAACTGTATTCTGCTAAGAAACTCTGGAATCTAGTCCTTTAACATTTCTTAAAAGAATTCCTTGGTAATTGAAAATATAGAGGATTACACGAAGTTTCCACTGAACCATGCCACATTTTGCTCACAAGACAAAGGAATGCATGGCACAGAGCACACTTCGGCCAGGTGAGCCCAGATCACCTTGGGTTTTGTGGTCGTTCAGTCTGAAGCATCTGACTGTCAATTAGAAGGCTTGGCATTGCTCTCAGCCTTAGAGCCACAGGAGGAAATCATGTGGCCAGAGTGACTGTAAGAGGCCAGGGAGGCCCAGGAATGCCTAGTTAAGGAGTTTCACTTCTCTAAGACTTGAGTTACTAAACACATGTTCACCTAGGACAGTAATTTATTTAACTTTAATTCATTCTTCACAGTAAATAAGAATCAGATATTTTCTTTTTTTAAAAAAAAAATAACCTTGGGAATTTCTACTCTAATTATAAAAATATGTTTTGTTCATTTAAGAAACTAGAAGATATAACTTTGCACACCTACACAGTCTTTCTAAAGAGCAAGTTTTGAGAATTGTGGAGAAACTTAGAGGGAATTTGCAAACACATTGGCCTGGGAAATCAGGAGACCTGGGGTCTAGTTTTGACTGCAATTAAGTAGCTGGTTGAACTTAAACAAGTGAAATAACATCTCTGGACCCCAGTTCCCACATCTATAAAATAAGAGCTCTTAGGTGCCCCTTCGACCTCTGATTTTTTAAAGTATTTATTAAACAATCATGTACCGTATGCCCATCACTTTCACACGGTAGAAAAAACAACCTTGTATGATAGTTGCATTTTACAATGAGGAATTTAAGGCTCAGAGAAGCTCGTTTATTTACCCAAGGCACAGGATATGGGTCAAAGGTGCGATTTAAGCATATCTTCTGATTCTAAGTCACATCCTCTTCTTACCAAACTACAGCTGCCTTTAATGTAATGGGGTATAAAATGGCTCTGGGTTGGAGAAGAAAGAAGGTTCCTGATAACAAAACTTCATTGCCCACTTGACCCTTTTGCCCAGGATTAGCTCTGCTCTGTCACTTCCCTGTAGGAAAACCTCTATGCTTTACATTTGTGAAGTGAATAGTTTAAAAAGTTGAGTCTTACCTAGAGACGGTCTCTGAGTTTCACTGAATGGACATTCAGAAGATGTGTTCTCAAATAAAGGCCTTTGCCTTATTTCCACCTGTGCCCCAGTGATGGTGGAGAAATGTAATCAGAAAACAGGATGGCATGTAGATCAAATCCAACCATAACAATCTCCCAGGAATCATCAGACATATCAGTCATTGTGCCAGTTATACCAACAACCCCAGCAAAAGTAAGATATCCACCCATTCTCCCTGCTAAAGGGATAGTCCCTTAATTACCACCCAAGTTTGGGGCAAAGACCTGTCCTATGGCTGGCCAATCCATAGTCTTGTCATTGGACTACAATATGGCCTGGCCAGTAAATGCTTATCCAGAACAGAATGCCTGTTCTAGGAATCTGAGTAGTGAAATACAGAAAAAGTAGGTCATTTGGTAGCCATAGAGAAGGTACTGGATATAGAGTGTCTTCATATGGACACATGGTGCCTTCATATTAAAGTTGGACACCCAACAAAATACATCAGGAGCTGGGGTGCCGGTTCTGGCCAAGCAGGTGGGGCCTGCTGAAGGTCCACAGCCTCTTCCCCATGGCTGTGCTCCCTAGACAGTTCCTGGGCCTTGGCAGATGATGGCCATGGCAATACCCACATAACTGTCCTGTGCATCCTGGGTCACTGGTACCAACTGTGGTCCCAGCCCCCACTTACCCACACCAGGATTGCAGCCCCCAGCAGATTACCACACCAGTTCCATAGCCTGTGAAAGGAGATGCGTTCACAATGCAAATGAAAGTCATGGGTGCTCCATCTGGGCAGAGGGAGCCAGAGACAAAAAAAAACTTAGGCACCCAGATCGAAATGAACAGACCCAGGATCTGTTCTGAGAATCCCAGACTTGTGTTAGGTTCCAAATCATTTCCCAGTTCCTCTTCCATTTTCTATAGAGATTCTTCTACTGTGAACCCTGTGCTTGGGTTTCTGAGAGGCTATTTTTCTAAACAATATATGTATACTGCTACATTAAAACTTTTTATATTATTGGAATAGATGACTCTCTAGTCTTTACAACCAAAAGAGCTGAATAAAACTCTGCACAATTATTTTAGTATACTATATACTACCAAATTCTATTTAGTAGAATAGAATTCTATTTAGTAGAATAGAATTCTATTTAGTAGAATAAAGTCTATTGGGTAGAATAGTAAACTATTTTGTTATACTCTATACTACTAAATTCTGCTATGTCAAATAAGACAGAAATTAACAGGGATTTGGTAACTGGTTTGCTGATTTCAAGGCCTAATTAATTTGCTGCATTATACTGCCTTGTCATTCTTTGGGCTGATCGGACTGGCTCAATGATAACCATTGAGATTCTTAAGAATTCAGTAGGATATACCAGGAAGAGACATCTAAAACCATGCTTTATCTATCAGCCCAAAGATCACATTCTTCTAAGGCCAATTCCATAATCTCTGGGAGCAAATTTTGGGCATTTGGTTTTAATTCATCTATACCTTCTATACCAATAAGAAGTTTTTTCAAATGTGATGAAACTATATGTAGAAATATGTGTATTGATTATTTATGAAAGTAATAAATATTCTCACAGTAGGTCAAGCAAGCTTCTCTTTAGAGAAATTTTTTGGCCAATAAAGTTGAGTCAAAGGGTTTCCAGCCTCTGACTTATTCAAGGCACTCAGCCCTGTAAATTTCATTTCCATCAAGAATAATGAGCTCTGCATGACTTAGAAAAGAACAAAACACTTTGTTCTTTCCCTGAATTCTGACTCTCAATGCCCCTAATGCATCTAGCTCTTCTGATGCTCATAGGAACCTTCTTCACATATTTTAATTTAATGTTAACATTTCCCTCATTGGCTCATTAACTGCCCTCCAGTGCAGGTTAACCAATGAACCCCGAAAGAGGTCTCCAGTTGCTCTGCAAGGATGATGAGCAATTCTCACCCTGCACTTCAGCCAACAAAAATGTTCGGCCTTTTTACAAGGAGCAGAAGTCCCAGAAGGTCACACAGTTCCATGGCATAATATATGCAGAAAAAATAGTAAAAAGTTTTATGGCTCTAGGAGAGCCAGCTGGTCTCAGTAATGCCCCAAGGCAGGTAAACTTGCCGTGTCCTCACTCAGCCTCATGCCTTGACAACGTTAACCAAGGGCACTTAGACTTGAAGTGCTATTTGGGATAACTCCTTGCACCAGGTTCTTCATAAGTGCATTTATATTTAATTGGTGTGTTATCTAAGAAATCAGGAGAATTATTTATTTAAAACATGAAAGCTAAGTTCTTTTAATGAATGAGATGTTTTTGTACTCTTGGCAAGCCAAGAAATATACATTCCACTTTTCACTGGGAAAGAAACAAGACCTTTTGCCAATAGAATTTCAGTTGGATGTTAGCTTCTGGTAGTTGACTTCCATCCAATACAAGTATTCCTTGAAAAGCTTTCCCTACTTCCTGAACATATACCACAATGATAAGCGTACACAGGAATATTATCAGAAAGTGGGGAAACCCCTTCAAAGGTTACCATTTCATTACAGACTGCTTTAGATGGTCAATACTCACACCAAGCAGGAGATACTGGGTGTGGTAGCCCCTACAAAATACAGGGGAGAACTGGAGGTAGGGAAGGATTATCCAAGTAATTTAAGGAGAAATCAACCCACTAAGAATCATTTACAACATTTACTCACTTATTGAAATTGTAATGTTTGTATAAATTTCCTTAATACATAGATTTGCTCAGGTTGAGGGTCAAACCATGAACATCTTGTCCTAGGTGATATTTGGCACCCCAAAATGTCATGGAGTGCCCAGAAGGCAAAGTCTTTGCCTTTTATCAAATATTCATCACTTTGGTTTTGCATTTATATAACTATATATGTATGTGTATTAGGAATATGTGTGTGTATATATAATGTATATATACACATAATATATGTATATTACATAATATATAGGTACTGATATATATATACATAACACATATAACACATGTGTTACATAACACATAACACATATACTGATATATATATACATAACACATATACATAACACATAACACATGTATTCTTTATGCATAATTATGTATATATACATAATATATGTATTTATATACATTACATATATATTCTTAACACACACATATATAGTTTTTTCTTCACTGAACTCTAAGGTAATCATCACCCAAAATATAATTGCTTACAGATTCTGTTTAGTTTCCTAAGATTTCTTGATCCTACAAACATTAATCTGGTCCAGGAAATTACACTGGCTAGATGCCTTTATGAAACATTGACTGGATTTCAAAAGAAATTCTATTTCTTCAGAAAAAGAAAGATGCGATGTCCATGGGGTCTTTGGGAGAAGACAAAAAAAAATCTAAGCGATTCAAAACTATCCTTACTGCCTGCAGGTAAAAAGGCGCATGTATCCCAAATGTCGAATCTGATTATGGAGATCAGACTCTAGGAGGATGTGACTATAAAAAATGGAGATATTAATTGTAAAATGCATTAAATGTATATAAATAAACCTATTAACTCTCGACTGCATTTGCATATTCATTACTCAATAATACATTAATTGGCATGTAAATAATCTATATCTTGTTAATTACATCATTAATAGCATTATCTGTTTAGAGCAGCACTATCCAATAAAAACATATGACTCGGGCTTCCCTGGTGGCGCAGTGGTTGACAGTCCGCCTGCCGATGCAGGGCACGCAGGTTCGTGCCCCGGTCCGGGAAGATCCCACATGCTGCGGAGCGGCTGGGCCCGTGAGCCATGGCCGCTGAGCCTGCGCATCCGGAGCCTGTGCTCCGCAACGGGAGAGGCCACGACAGTGAGAGGCCCGCGTACCGCCAAAAAAAAAAAAAAAAAAATATGACTCACCCATATATTTGTAATGAAAATGTTTTCATTTCCCAATCAAGAAGTAAAAAGAAATTGAAGTTTAATTTAATACTATATTTTACCCAATATATTCAAAACAGTAATGTTTCAACATGTGATCAATATTTTTAAATTATTAATGAAATATGTTACAGTCTTCTTTAAAATTCATGGTGTATTTTACACTTGCAGCACGTTTCATTTCACACTGGCTGAATTTTCAGGGCTCAGTAGCCCCAGGTGGGTAGACGGTGCAGGTCTAAGGGTGCTGGATATTAAAGGGCTGCACACTATACCCACTACCATCTCCCCCAGCTTTCAACTGGGGGCCAGTACATGTTAGAACTTTAAATTAGCCTGTCTTTTACATCCGCCATGCTTGTGTCTTTAGAGGTTCGAAATAGGGTCTAAAGTTTAAACTGCTTTTAATTATTAGTTGTACCACACTAAGAAAATAAAATCAATGGTAATTGATGTATTATTTCCCTATTGCGGCTATAACAAATTACCACAAACTTAGTGGCTTAAAACAACACAAATCTATTATCTTATAATTCAGGAGATCAGAAGTCTAAAGTGGGTTGGCAGCCTTCCTTCTGGAGGCTCCGGGGGAGAATCCATCTCTTGGCCATTCCCAGCTTCTAGAGGCCACATATGTTCCTTGGCTTGTTCTCTTCTTCCATCTTCAAAACCAGCATCTTCAAATCTCTCTCAATCTGACTGCTACATCCATCACCACATTTCCTACCTGTACTCTGACTCTGCTCCCTCCCTCTTAGAAGGAGCTTTATGATTACATTAAGTCCACTTGGATAATCTCCCTATTGCAAGATCATTAATTTAATCACATATGTAAAGTCCCCTTTTGCCAGGTAAGTTAAAATTGTCACAGGCTCTGGGGATTAGGATGTTGACATCTTTGGGGGACCATTATTCTGTCCACCACAATTGAATGTAGGCAACTCAGGCCTACAGGGAAAATTCTGTCACAACACATTTAGTTGTGACATAGATCTACATGTGACAAAAACTAGCTATGTCCTAGCTAGCTGTTTCAAGCAATATTTCAAAAGCATAAATATGTAGTACAATAAATATTAGACATGTGCTCGACATTTGTTTTTAATTAGTAGGATTTGGCAATTTCTAGAAGTAACTTAAGCTGGAAGCTTGTACTTTTTGATCACCTTCACCCAATTTAAAAGGTACAAAAGGTCAAATGGTGCAAACTTCCACCTTAAATTACTTCTAAAAACTGCCAAATCCTACTTATTAAAGACAAATGCCAGGCATTTAAGTTCTGGGATGTAATGTACAACATGATGACTATAGATAATAATGCTGTAGTGTATATTTGGAAGTTGCCAAGAGAGTCGATTTTAAAAGTTCTCAGCACAAGAAAAAAAATGTGTGATTATGTGAGGTGATGGATGTTAACTACATTTATTGTGGTGATCATTTCCCAATATACACATATATCAGATTATGATGTTGTACACATTAAAATTATACAATGTTATATGGCAATTACATCTCAGTAAAACTGGGGGAAAACAGAAGTAATTTACATTTATGCTCTGATGACTTACAGAAAGTCAAGATAATAAGTGCCTGAGTCAAGACTGGAGAGAAAAACTCTCCATGTGTATATGAGCTTTTTTTTTTTTTTCTTTTTTTTGGCTGCACTGGGTCTTCGTTGCTATGCGCAGGCTTTCTCCAGTTGCAGTGAGTGGGGGTTACTCTTCAGTGCAGTGTGCAGGCTTCTCACCGCGGTGGTGTCCCTTGTTGTGGAGCATGGGCTCTAGGTGCGTGACCTTCAATAGTTGTGGCATGCAGGCACAGTAGTTGTGGCGCACAGGCTTAGTTGCTCTGTGTCATGTGGGATCTTCCCGGACTAGGGCTCGAACCCATGTCCCCTGCATTGGCAGGCAGATTCTTAACCACAGCACCACCAGGGAAGTCCCTATATGAGCTATTTTAACCTGCTTTTCCAAATTTGCCAGGGAAAATTTTCACTCACATTCCCAAGTAATTAGTGCCACTTCTAGTATAAGTGAGCCATAAAGGTATACTCTCTCACAAGAATGTAATAAAGTTTCTGAATAGGCCTCCTATTCTTTGCTAAATTTATGCCATGAAGTAGAAAACATTTTTAATAAAATCAACAAATATTTAATGAGAATAATATGAGGAAGGCATAGGGCCCAGCTCAGAACATTCCATAACTTAAACTATCAATTCAACTTTCTTAAGAATAACAACTACTTTAAGAATTTCATTAGCAATCAGTATAGGCAAAAATGATAATTTTACTTACAAACTGTTAATTGATCCTGCTGGAATGCTGTCCTCTTAAGGCTCTCTCTTCAGCTTAACCATCTTCTGAGGTTCTATTTATACACTAAAAGAGGCAGTAATTGAAATTGTAAAACATGTGTTCCTGAACTGCCTGGAACACCACCTGAATTCCCCACCAGACCCTTTGTGTGTGCTCTGGCTCCAAGTATCTTATCCTTGGAGGACATATTAGTAAGCTAGGGCTACCATAACAAAATATCACTGACCGAGAGTCTTAAACAACATATTTCTCACAGTTTTGGAGGCTGAATGTCTGAGATCAGGGTGCCAGCATGGTTGAGTTCTGGTGAGAGCCGTTTTCCTGGCTTGTGATGGCTGACTTCTCACGAGGTACTCACATGGCAGGGAGAGAGAGAGACAGCAAACTCTCCGATGTCTCTCCTTACAAGGACATTAAGCCCATCATGAAGGCCTGCCCTCTCCTGACCTCATTTAAGCCCAATTATCTCCCAAAGGCCTCACCTCCAAATACCATCACATTGGGGGTTATGGCTTCTACCTAAGAATTGTGGGGAGGGGGCACCACAATTTGGTCCATAGGAGGGGATGTGCAAGATCAGGCAGAGAAAAGTCTCAGAGTGATGGTACATGTTCTGGCAACCATGATCAAAGTCAGCCCTTTAGTCATCCTCCAGCTCTCGTGGGGACTTCTTCCAGACTGGGGACAAAGTAAATGTGATTACTGCTAAAAACTCATTTCTCCAGATCTCTAAACATGGCTTCAATGTACAACCTCCAAAGGGTGTTTTCTACCCAAAAGTGGAGCTTTGGGCTTCCCTGGTAGCGCAGTGGTTGAGAGTCCGCCTGCCGATGCAAAGGACACGGGTTCGTGCCCCGGTCTGGGAAGATCCCACATGCCGCAGAGCGTCTAGGCCCGTGAGCCATGGCCATTGAGCCTGCGCGTCCAGAGCCTGTGCTCCGCAACAGGAGAGGCCACAACAGTGAGAGGCCGCGCGTACTGCAAAAAAAAGGAAAAAAATGTGTAGCTTTGCAGTTAAACAATTACATTCTTGAAATGAGGTTGTAACAGAGAAGAACAAACCTGACTCCATATTGGATGTATTCCTTTAGCTCTAATCTTTGTGCTCTGTTGCCTGTGCTTAGTCATGCTGTCTCTGCACCTTTTGTAAAAGAAAGTTGCCTATAGCCTGAAACATACAGGATAGCTCATTCTCAAGGCTCTAATCTTTAAAGGTACAGTAAGTCCCCTACATATGAACGAGTTCCATTCTGATAGCACATTCATTAAGACCAATTTGTTTGTAAGTCCAACAAAGTTAGCCTAGGTACCCAACTGACACAATCGGCTATATAGTACTGTACTGTAATAGGTTTATAATACTTCACACACAAATAATAAATAAAAAACAAACAAAAAAATAAAGAAAACATTTTTAATCTTACAGTACAGTACCTTGAAAAGTACAGCAGTACAGTACAACAGCTGGCATATAGGGGCTGGCATCGAGTGAACAGGCAAGAAGAGTTACTGACTGGAGGAGGGAGAGGAGGTGGGAGATGGTAGAGCTGAAGGATTGTCAGCAATAGGAGATGGAAGGCAAGCTGCAATTTCACTCACTCACATCCTGGGCTTGAAATAAAGATACTGTACTCTACACAGTACTGTAAAGAACACAAAAGCACAACCACTTGGAGAGGATGCACACACGTGACAATGTACACCAGACACGTGAACTAATTTACGTGATTGGACATGGGAGCACAGGTTCGCATCTTTGAAAGTTCACAACTTGAAGGTTCATATGTAGGGGACAATGTATAACACTTTTTCATTCATATAGAGAAAAAATGTTGCAGAACAAAGAATAATTTGTCTTGATTTAGGAACATTGTGACCAGACCTACCATGGACAGCCGCAAGAACAAAGAATTACAGCACCAAGAAGTTTGCAACAATCAGTCACACCCCCTCCCTTTTACTATAAAAGAAGTCTGAATTCTAACTCAAGTAAGATGGTTCTTTGGGACACTAGTCCACCATCTTCTCAGACTGATGGCTTTCTGAATAAAGCTGCTATTCCTGAACTCTTCTCTAGATTTATTGGCTTGTCATGCAGTGAACTGTATGAGCTTGGGACTCAGTAACAATGTCGAGATTGAGTTTTCTTGAATTGACGTCTCTACGGAGAAACCAAAAGCCTAGGTAGGAATATGACTTTCTTACCTAACCTCACTTTAAATAGAAATGGATGGGGTAAAGTTTCATAAGCCAGGGGAAAGATTCAGTTTATGATTCCTAAACCAAAATATCACTGTGCAGAAAAGAGAAGTGAATGATGAGTATCCATGATGATCATTTTCATGAAAACTTAGTTTCAAAAAGACCCTGAATTTTATCCATGATTTGTCTTTTTTTACAAAAAAAGGAAAGGGTAATCATTAACCACAGAGATTAACTGGAAATGTTGTCTATTTCTGTGCTTTATCCTGTATAAACACAATGTAATTATGACTTCTGTTGGGAACTTCAATAAAACATGACTTAAGACTACAGCAAGGGTGCCATTAAAATGTGAATATTAACTTTCCAATAATTTCTAGAAATTGAAATGGAATCTGTTTGGCAATAACATGACATTTTGACACCAATGAAAATATTTTATGTGGTTATGTAAGTGATAAAAATGAATGTTTTATAAAAATTTACCCAGAAGGACTTATAACTAGGAAAAACAGTCATAATTAACAAGACTTCATAAAGTACACAGCAGCCAAAGATAATTTTTAGACCAGCTGAAGGTGATGAGGTCATTGCTGATCCTAAGTTCATAAGATCTGAGCACATGTAGAGATTTTTTAAAGCAGTTAAAAGAATTAATTTTCCAACATAGAGAGGCTGAGAGAGTCTCCCTCTTCTACGTGACTTTGCATTGTGCCAAAGTAATGGAATTGAATGCATACTTGAGCTTTTCTAGCAGCCGTTCCTATGGTGCAGAAGTAAATGTGTCAACCCTGGTACTGACCAGCTGGAAAAGAGACGTGAGTCTACTATTTCTGAATGTATTATGGAGCCTAGATTTTGTTTCCAGGGTAGAATGTGTCCAAAGCAACCAAATTTAAGAAGAGGGTTGTGAAATTATCCAGTGGATGAGTAACCATCTTAACAGTTCAACTGGCTGATGCAAAAAGAGCTGTATTGGCAGGTAACCATACCGCTTACTGTGCTGGCTGTGCAGTATTGGAGAGATTCTTTTTAACATTTTTAACTGAGATTTTTATAGCATAAGAATATTAACAACAGCAATGTCAGAAGAACAAAAACCAATTCTGTCAAGTATATATATATGTATTTTTCAATATGAACATCATTGATCACTAAATTTATAAGGTCTACTGAGGATTTTTAAGTCAATAATAATTATGATAATAGTAATAATAATGGAAGGCATTTCATTAATTAAAACATGCTTATCTTTGACTCCACATTTAACTGTAATTTTCATTAAAATATTTAAAATTATACTTCTAAATCTAACCAATAACAAATATATATATATATATGTATTTTAGTGTGTCATAGTATGTTTTTAAAACTGTTTTAGGGGCTTCCCTGGTGGCGCAGTGGTTGAGAGTCCACCGGCCGATGCAGGGGACACGGGTTCGTGCCCCGATCCGGGAAAACCCCACGTGCCGCGGAGCTGCTGGGCCCATGAGCCATGGCCGCTGAGCCTGCGCGTCCGGAGCCTGTGCTCCGCAACGGGAGAGGCCACAGCAGTGAGAGGCCCGCGTACCGCGAAAAAAAAAAAAAAAAAAAACTGTTTTAGATTCACAGCAAAATTGAGTGGAAAGTACAGAGTTTAAATATACCCCCTTCCCCTACACACATACTGCTTGCCCACAATCAACATCCCCCACCAAAGCGAGATATTTGCTACAATCGATGAATCTTCACTGACACATTATCACCCAAAGTCCATAGTTTACAATTCGGCTTCAGTCTTAGTGTTGCACATGCTATGGGCTTTGATGAATGTATAATGCCATGTATCCACCATTTTGTATCATACAGAATAGTTTCACTGCCCTAAAAATCCTCTAGCCTCTGTCTGTTCACCCTCCTTCCCCACTAAACCCTGGCAACCACTGATATTTTACTGTTTCTATAGTTTTGCCTTTTCCAGAATGCCATATAGTTAGAATCATGCCATATATCACCTTTTCAGTTTGGCTTCTTTCCCTTCAAAATATACATTTAATTTTCCTCCATGTCTTTTCATGGCTTGATAGTTCATTTCTTTCGAGAGCTGAATAATATTCCATTGTCTGCAACGTATCACAGTTTATATACCCACTCACCTACTGAAGGACATCTTGGTTGCTTCCAAATGTGGGCGATTATGAATAAAGCTGCTTTTGTTTGGATATAAGTTCTCCATTCCTTTGGATAAATATCAATGATTGCTGGATCATATGGTAAGAGTATGTTTAGTTTTGTAAGAAACCACAAAACTGTCTTCCAAAGTAGTTGTACCATTTTGCGTTCCCACCAGCAACATATGAAGGTTCTTATTGCTCCACATCTTTACCAGCATTTGGTGTTATCAGTGTTTTGGATTTTGGCCATTCTAATAGGTGTATACTCATACCTCATCATTTTAATTTGAGATTTCCTAACTATACTTACTTACAATCTGTATGTCTTCTTTGGTGAGGTGTCTGTTCAGATTTTTGCTCAGCTTTTAATTAGGTTGTTTGTTTTCTTATCGTTGAGTTTTGAGAGTTCTTTGTATATCTTGGATAACAGTACTTTACGTGTCTTTTGCAAATATTTTCTCCCAGTCTGTGTCATAGTGTTTTAAGTGTAGTGAACAACCCTGAAATGTTGATGCTTTATGAAAACAAACAAACAAAAATTTTTGAAAAGAATTCTTTTGTTGGAAAGATTTAGAGTCATTCTTGAAGATGCACTAAAAATGTTCTATTTTCGACTCGTGTGTTATTTCACTAACTACTAAACTATAGTGGAATTAACTTAAATAATCTACATAACCCCCTTACACCAAGAGGAGACTTGTAAACTAATCAAGGTTGGTTCCACTCTTGGATATCATGAAGAGAGCCAGCTGCAACTTGTGGTTTCTATTAAAATGCAAGCCAGGCTAAGATGAGACAAGAACCAGCTAAATATATCTTGCCAGAAAAAATGAGGAGATATTCTCTCTTATGTAAGAGGCTTATACCAAAGCCTTTTTAAGAGTAGAAATATACCTTGTTGCAATATGCTATTAGACTCCATTGCCACTGAGAAAAAAGAATTCTCACTAAGAAGATGAAATCAAAATGCCTAAGCATTTGATTTTACTACCATACCACCAAAACCACCAGTAATGATGGGACCAAATATCCTTAAAATAACAAATGTAAAACATCTCTGAAATAAGAAGGTATTATCACAACATACCAGAAAATGCAGGGAATCCCCATGTATCAGTGAGGGTTTTGTTGCATACCATAGGATCCACTCCAGTTAGTTCAAGCTAAAAGGAATTTTTTTTAATATGATATCCAATGGGTATTATAATCATTGAAAGGCTTAAAGATCAGCTCTGAGCTGAACTTCCAGGAACACCTCCTAAAGGCACATTACAGAACTGAGCTACTGGCCCTGCCACAGTCAGGAAACCATGGAATCAGGAATCAGCTGCTGCAGCTGCTAACTGCAGACTCAACTCACATATACCCCCATCTACAGCTGCCAAATGAAGGAACTGTGCTCTGCCTCTCGATACCCATGAAGCTAGAGGCCTAACACTGAGAATCCTGTCACAGTTGTTGCAAAAAAATCAAACTCCTCTACAACTCAGCTTGCCAGCAGAAATAACACAGGCAAGAAGTCAGCCTCTACATCAGAGTGTTCCACTCTTCCTTCCAAAACTTACGTGGTTGTAAATGATTGGTGGGATTTAAATCACATCTAAAACTGGAGCTTCAGGGGAATCTAAAAAATGTAGTTTTTGAGGGTTGCAGCCTCAGTAATCCAGGAAGACTTACTATAAGGAAGATGGAAAGGATACAGGGAGTGAGGTGACACAGTGTCCCACTCATCCTAAAAAGGGAGCAGGAAGGATGTGACTGTCAGAGGAAAGTCAGGAGTGACTAGAGAATGCCAAGTGTACAGGTTGTGGACACTAGGAGTTGGAGGGAATCCTGGAGCAACCACCAGGGTGGCTGATTCCATCAATATCAGAGCAGTAGGCAGGCGATTTCTAACTCCCCTCTAACTCCCTCTGTTGAGTAGATAACAGACACAGACTGGAGTATTGGGTATGAGTGTTGGGCCAGAGGCCATGCTTAAGAGAAACAGGGAGCTCCACTTCCTTAAGAGAAGTTACTGGTATGCCCTGCCTG